>NW_027139397.1:135828-155828 GCF_035084215.1 Heptranchias perlo
GTGGGTAGGTGATATTATGGGATATGATGGGTGGGTGGGTGATATTATGGGATATGATGTGCGGGTGGGTAATATTATGGGATATAATGGGTGGGTAGGTGATATTATGGGATATGATGGGTGGGTGGTTGATATTATGGGATATGATAGGTGGGTAGGTGATATTATGGGATATGATGGGTGGGTAGGTGATATTATGGGATATGATGGGTGGGTGGTTGATATTATGGGATATGATAGGTGGGTAGGTGATATTATGGGATATGATGGGTGGGTAGGTGATATTATGGGATATGATGTGTGGGCAGGTGATATTATGGGATATGATGGGTGGGTCGGTGATATTATGGGATATGATGTGTGGGTGGGTGATATTATGGGATATGATGTGTGGGTTGGTGATATTATGGGATATGATGTGTGGTTAGGTGATATTATGGGATATGATGGGTGGGTAGGTGATATTATGGGATATGATGGGTGGGTAGGTGATATTATGGGATATGATGGGTGGGGAGGTGATATTATGGGATATGATGGGTGGGTAGGTGATATTATGGGATATGATGGGTGGGTTGGTGATATTATGGGATATGATGTGTGGGTAGGTGATATTATGGGATATGATGGGTGGGTTGGTGATATTATGGGATATGATGTGTGGGTATGTGGTATTATGGGATATGATGTGTGAGTCAGTGATATTATGAGATATGATGTGTGGGTAGGTGATATTATGGGATATGATGGGTGGGTGGGTGATATTATGGGATATGATGTCTGGGTATGTGATATTATGGGATATGATGTGTGAGTCAGTGATATTATGAGATATGATGTGTGGGTAGGTGATATTATGGGATATGATGGGTGGGTTGGTGATATTATGGGATATGATGTGTGGGTGGGTGATATTATGGGATATGATGGGTGGGTAGGTGATATTATGGGATATGATGGGTGGGTGGGTGATATTATGGGATATGATGTGCGGGTGGGTAATATTATGGGATATAATGGGTGGGTAGGTGATATTATGGGATATGATGGGTGGGTGGTTGATATTATGGGATATGATAGGTGGGTAGGTGATATTATGGGATATGATGGGTGGGTAGGTGATATTATGGGATATGATGGGTGGGTGGTTGATATTATGGGATATGATAGGTGGGTAGGTGATATTATGGGATATGATGGGTGGGTAGGTGATATTATGGGATATGATGTGTGGGCAGGTGATATTATGGGATATGATGGGTGGGTCGGTGATATTATGGGATATGATGTGTGGGTGGGTGATATTATGGGATATGATGTGTGGGTTGGTGATATTATGGGATATGATGTGTGGTTAGGTGATATTATGGGATATGATGGGTGGGTAGGTGATATTATGGGATATGATGGGTGGGTAGGTGATATTATGGGATATGATGGGTGGGGAGGTGATATTATGGGATATGATGGGTGGGTAGGTGATATTATGGGATATGATGGGTGGGTAGGTGATATTATGGGATATGATGGGTGGGTGGTTGATATTATGGGATATGATGGGTGGGGAGGTGATATTATGGGATATGATGGGTGGGTAGGTGATATTATGGGATATGATGTGTGGGTAGGTGATATTATGGGATATGATGTGTGGGTAGGTGATATTATGGGATATGATGGGTGGGGAGGTGATATTATGGGATATGATGGGTGGGGAGGTGATATTATGGGATATGATGGGTGGGGAGGTGATATTATGGGATATGATGGGTGGGGAGGTGATATTATGGGATATGATGGGTGGGGAGGTGATATTATGGGATATGATGGGTGGGTAGGTGATATTATGGGATATGATGGGTGGGGAGGTGATATTATGGGATATGATGGGTGGGGAGGTGATATTATGGGATATGATGGGTGGGTAGGTGATATTATGGGATATGATGGGTGGGGAGGTGATATTATGGGATATGATGGGTGGGGAGGTGATATTATGGGATATGATGGGTGGGTGGTTGATATTATGGGATATGATGGGTGGGGAGGTGATATTATGGGATATGATGGGTGGGTAGGTGATATTATGGGATATGATGGGTGGGTAGGTGATATTATGGGATATGATGTGTGGGGAGGTGATATTATGGGACATGATGGGTGGGTAGGTGATATTATGGGATATTATGGGTGGGTAGGTGATATTATGGGATATGATGGGTGGGTAGGTGATATTATGGGATATGATGGGTGGGTAGGTGATATTATGGGATATGATGGGTGGGTAGGTGATATTATGGGATATGATGGGTGGGTAGGTGATATGATGGGATATGATGGGTGGGTAGGTGATATTATGGGATATTATGGGTGGGTAGGTGATATTATGGGATATGATGGGTGGGTAGGTGATATTATGGGATATGATGTGTGGGCAGGTGATATTATGGGATATGATGGGTGGGTAGGTGATATTATGGGCTATGATGGGTGGGTAGGTGATATTATGGGATATGATGTGTGGGTGGGTGATATTATGGGATATGATGGGTGGGTCGGTGATATTATGGGATATGATGGGTGGGTTGGTGATATTATGGGATATGATGGGTGGGTAGGTGATATTATGGGATATGATGTGTGGGTAGGTGATATTATGGGATATGATGGGTGGGTTGGTGATATTATGGGATATGATGTGTGGGTATGTGGTATTATGGGATATGATGTGTGAGTCAGTGATATTATGAGATATGATGTGTGGGTAGGTGATATTATGGGATATGATGGGTGGGTGGGTGATATTATGGGATATGATGTCTGGGTATGTGATATTATGGGATATGATGTGTGAGTCAGTGATATTATGAGATATGATGTGTGGGTAGGTGATATTATGGGATATGATGGGTGGGTTGGTGATATTATGGGATATGATGTGTGGGTGGGTGATATTATGGGATATGATGGGTGGGTAGGTGATATTATGGGATATGATGGGTGGGTGGGTGATATTATGGGATATGATGTGCGGGTGGGTAATATTATGGGATATAATGGGTGGGTAGGTGATATTATGGGATATGATGGGTGGGTGGTTGATATTATGGGATATGATAGGTGGGTAGGTGATATTATGGGATATGATGGGTGGGTAGGTGATATTATGGGATATGATGGGTGGGTGGTTGATATTATGGGATATGATAGGTGGGTAGGTGATATTATGGGATATGATGGGTGGGTAGGTGATATTATGGGATATGATGTGTGGGCAGGTGATATTATGGGATATGATGGGTGGGTCGGTGATATTATGGGATATGATGTGTGGGTGGGTGATATTATGGGATATGATGTGTGGGTTGGTGATATTATGGGATATGATGTGTGGTTAGGTGATATTATGGGATATGATGGGTGGGTAGGTGATATTATGGGATATGATGGGTGGGTAGGTGATATTATGGGATATGATGGGTGGGGAGGTGATATTATGGGATATGATGGGTGGGTAGGTGATATTATGGGATATGATGGGTGGGTAGGTGATATTATGGGATATGATGGGTGGGTGGTTGATATTATGGGATATGATGGGTGGGGAGGTGATATTATGGGATATGATGGGTGGGTAGGTGATATTATGGGATATGATGTGTGGGTAGGTGATATTATGGGATATGATGTGTGGGTAGGTGATATTATGGGATATGATGGGTGGGGAGGTGATATTATGGGATATGATGGGTGGGGAGGTGATATTATGGGATATGATGGGTGGGGAGGTGATATTATGGGATATGATGGGTGGGGAGGTGATATTATGGGATATGATGGGTGGGGAGGTGATATTATGGGATATGATGGGTGGGTAGGTGATATTATGGGATATGATGGGTGGGGAGGTGATATTATGGGATATGATGGGTGGGGAGGTGATATTATGGGATATGATGGGTGGGTAGGTGATATTATGGGATATGATGGGTGGGGAGGTGATATTATGGGATATGATGGGTGGGGAGGTGATATTATGGGATATGATGGGTGGGTGGTTGATATTATGGGATATGATGGGTGGGGAGGTGATATTATGGGATATGATGGGTGGGTAGGTGATATTATGGGATATGATGGGTGGGTAGGTGATATTATGGGATATGATGTGTGGGGAGGTGATATTATGGGACATGATGGGTGGGTAGGTGATATTATGGGATATTATGGGTGGGTAGGTGATATTATGGGATATGATGGGTGGGTAGGTGATATTATGGGATATGATGGGTGGGTAGGTGATATTATGGGATATGATGGGTGGGTAGGTGATATTATGGGATATGATGGGTGGGTAGGTGATATGATGGGATATGATGGGTGGGTAGGTGATATTATGGGATATTATGGGTGGGTAGGTGATATTATGGGATATGATGGGTGGGTAGGTGATATTATGGGATATGATGTGTGGGCAGGTGATATTATGGGATATGATGGGTGGGTAGGTGATATTATGGGCTATGATGGGTGGGTAGGTGATATTATGGGATATGATGTGTGGGTGGGTGATATTATGGGATATGATGGGTGGGTCGGTGATATTATGGGATATGATGGGTGGGTTGGTGATATTATGGGATATGATGGGTGGGTAGGTGATATTATGGGATATGATGCGCGGGGAGGTGATATTATGAGATATGATGTGTGGGATGGTGATATTATGGGATATGATGGGTGGGTAGGTGATATTATGGGATATGATGGGTGGGTAGGTGGTATTATGGGATATGATGTGTGGGTGGGTGATATTATGGGATATGATGGGTGGGTACGTGATATTATGGGATATGATGCGTGGGTAGGTGATATTATGGGATGTGATGGGTGGGTAGGTGATATTATGGGATATGATGTGTGGGTATGTGGTATTCTGGGATATGATGTCTGGGTATGTGATATTATGGGATATGATGTGTGAGTCAGTGATATTATGGGATATGATGGGTGGGTTGGTGATATTATGGGATATGATGGGTGGGTTGGTGATATTATGGGATATGATGTGTGGGTAGGTGATATTATGGGATATGATGGGTGGGTTGGTGATATTATGGGATATGATGTGTGGGTATGTGGTATTATGGGATATGATGTGTGAGTCAGTGATATTATGAGATATGATGTGTGGGTAGGTGATATTATGGGATATGATGGGTGGGTGGGTGATATTATGGGATATGATGTCTGGGTATGTGATATTATGGGATATGATGTGTGAGTCAGTGATATTATGAGATATGATGTGTGGGTAGGTGATATTATGGGATATGATGGGTGGGTTGGTGATATTATGGGATATGATGTGTGGGTGGGTGATATTATGGGATATGATGGGTGGGTAGGTGATATTATGGGATATGATGGGTGGGTGGGTGATATTATGGGATATGATGTCTGGGTATGTGATATTATGGGATATGATGTGTGAGTCAGTGATATTATGAGATATGATGTGTGGGTAGGTGATATTATGGGATATGATGTGTGGGTGGGTGATATTATGGGATATGATGGGTGGGTAGGTGATATTATGGGATATGATGGGTGGGTAGGTGATATTATGGGATATGATGGGTGGGTTGGTGATATTATGGGATATGATGTGTGGGTGGGTGATATTATGGGATATGATGGGTGGGTCGGTGATATTATGGGATATGATGGGTGGATAGGTGATATTATGGGATATGATGGGTGGGTAGGTGATATTATGGGATATGATGGGTGGGTTGGTGATCTTATGGGATATGATGTGTGGGTGGGTGATATTATGGGATATGATGGGTGGGTAGGTGATATTATGGGATATGATGGGTGGGTAGGTGATATTATGGGATATGATGGGTGGGTAGGTGATATTATGGGATATGATGGGTGGGTTGGTGATATTATGGGATATGATGGGTGGGTAGGTGATATTATGGGATATGATGGGTGGGTAGGTGATATTATGGGATATGATGCGTGGGTAGGTGATATTATGGGATATGATGTGTGGGTGGGTGATATTATGGGATATGATGGGTGGGTCGGTGATATTATGGGATATGATGGGTGGGTTGGTGATATTATGGGATATGATGGGTGGGTAGGTGATATTATGGGATATGATGGGTGGGTTGGTGATATTATGGGATATGATGGGTGGGTGGGTGATATTATGGGATATGATGGGTGGGTGGGTGATATTATGGGATATGATGGGTGGGTGATATTATGGGATATGATGCGTGGGTAGGTGATATTATGGGATATGATGTGTGGGTAGGTGATATTATGGGATATGATGGGTGGGTAGGTGATTTTATGGGATATGATGGGTGGGTAGGTGATATTATGGGATATGATGTGTGGGTAGGTGATATTATGGGATATGATGGGTGAGTCGGTGATATTATGGGATATGATGGGTGGGTAGGTGATATTATGGGATATGATGTGTGGGTCAGTGATATTATGGGACATGATGTGTGGGTCGGTGATATTATGGGATATGATGTGTGGGTGGGTGATATTATGGGATATGTTGGGTGGGTAGGTGATATTATGGGATATGATGTGTGGGTAGGTGATATTATGGGATATGATATGTGGGTAGGTGGTATTATGGGATATGATGGGTGGGTAGGTGATATTATGGGATATGATGTGTGGGTAGGTGATTTACGGGATATGACGGGTGGGTAGGTGATATTATGGGATATGATGGGTGGGTAGGTGATATTATGAGATATGATGGGTGGGTAGGTGATATTATGGGATATGATGGGTGGGTAGGTGATATTATGGGATATGATGTGTGGGTATGTGATATTATGGGATATGATGGGTGGGTTGGTGATATTATGGGATATGATGTGTGGGTGGGTGATATTATGGGATATGATAGGTGGGTAGGTGATATTATGGGATATGATGGGTGGGTAGGTGATATTCTGGGATATGATGGGTGGGTAGGTGATATTATGGGATATGATGGGTGGGTAGGTGATATTATGGGATATGATGGGTGGGTAGGTGATATTATGGGATATGATGGGTGGGTAGGTGATATTATGGGATATGATGTGTGGGTAGGTGATATTATGGGATATGATGTGTGGGTAGGTGATATTATGGGATATGATGGGTGGGTAGGTGATATTATGGGATATGATGGGTGGGTAGGTGATATTATGGGATATGATGTGTGGGTTGGTGATATTATGGGATATGATGGGTGGGTAGGTGATATTATGGGATATGATGTGTGGGGAGGTGGTATTATGGGATATGATGTGTGGGAAGGTGATATTATGGGATATGATGTGTGGGTAGGTGGTATTATGGGATATGATGCCTGGGTAGGTGATATTATGGGATATGAAGTGTGAGTCAGTCATATTATGGGATATGATGGGTGGGTTGGTGATATTATGGGATATGATGGGTGGGTAGGTGATATTATGGGATATGATGGGTGGGTAGGTGATATTATGGGATATGATGGGTGGGTCGGTGATATTATGGGATATGATGTGTGGGTAGGTGATATTATGGGAAATGATGTGTGGGTCGGTGGTATTATGGGAAATGATGTGTGGGTGGGTGGTATTATGGGATATGATGCGTGGGTAGGTGGTATTATGGGATATGATGTGTGGGTAGGTGGTATTATGGGATATGATGTGTGGGTGGGTGGTATTATGGGATATGATGCGTGGGCAGGTGATATTATGGGATATGATGTGTGGGTAGGTGATATTATGGGATATGATGGGTGGGTCGGTGATATTATGGGATATGATGGGTGGGTAGGTGGTATTATGGGATATGATGTGTGGGTAGGTGATATTATGGGATATGATGTGTGGGTAGGTGATATTATGGGATATGATGTGTGGGTAGGTGATATTATGGGATATGATGGGTGGGTAGGTGATATTATTGGATATGATGGGTGGGTAGGTGATATTATGGGATATGATGTGTGGGTAGGTGATATTATGGGATATGATGTGCGGGTAGGTGATATTATGGGATATAATGTGTGGGTAGGTGATATTATGGGATATGATGGGTGGGTAGGTGATATTTTGGGATATGATGTGTGGGTAGGTGATATTATGGGATATGATGGGTGGGTAGGTGATATTATTGGATATGATGGGTGGGTAGGTGATATTATGGGATATGATGGGTGGGTAGGTGATATTATGGGATATGATGGGTGGGTAGGTGGTATTATGGGATATGATGGGTGGGTAGGTTATATTATGGGATATGATGTGTGGGGAGGTGGTATTATGGGATATGATTGGTGGGTAGGTGATATTATGGGATATGATCGGTGGGTTGGTGATATTATGGGATATGATGTGCGGGTAGGTGATATTATGGGATATGATCGGTGGGTTGGTGATATTATGGGATATGATGTGTGGGTAGGTGGTATTATGGGATATGATCGGTGGGTTGGTGATATTATGGGATATGATGTGTGGGTAGGTGATATTATGGGATATGATGTGCGGGTAGGTGATATTATGGGATATGATGTGTGGGTGGGTGATATTATGGGATATGATATGCGGGCAGGTGATATTGTGGCATATGATGGGTGGGTAGGTGATATTATGGGATATGATGGGTGGGTAGGTGATATTATGGGATATGATGGATGGGTAGGTGGTATTATGGGATATGATGTGTGGGTAGGTGATATTATCGGATATGATGTGTGGGTAGGTGATATTATGGGATATGATGTGTGGGTAGGTGGTATTATGGGATATGATGTGTGGGTAGGTGATATTATGGGATATGATGTCTGGGTGGGTGGTATTATGGGATATGATGCGTGGGTAGGTGATATTATGGGAAATTATGTGTGGGTGGGTGATATTATGGGATATGATGTGTGGGTGGGTGATATTATGGGATATGATGTGTGGGTAGGTGGTATTATGGGATATCATGTGTGGGTAGGTGATATTATGGGATATGATGTGTGGGTAGGTGATATTATGGGATATGATGTGTGGGTAGCTGATATTATGGGATATGATGTCTGGGTGGGTGGTATTATGGGATATGATGTGTGGGTAGGTGATATTATGGGATATGATGTGTGGGTAGCTGATATTATGGGATATGATGTCTGGGTGGGTGGTATTATGGGATATGATGCGTGGGTAGGTGATATTATGGGATATGATGTGTGGGTGGGTGATATTATGGGATATGATGTGTGGGTAGGTGGTATTATGGGATATGATCGGTGGGTAGGTGATATTATGGGATATGATGGGTGGGTAGGTGATATTATGGGATATGATGCGTGGGTCGGTGATATTATGGGATATGATGTGCGGGTAGGTGATATTATGGGATATGATGTGCGGGTCGGTGATATTATGGGATATGATGGGTGGGTAGGTGATATTATGGGATATGATGGGTGGGTAGGTGATATTATGGGATATGATGGGTGGGTAGGTGATATTATGGGATATGATGGGTGGGTAGGTGATATTATGGGATATGATGGGTGGGTAGGTGATATTATGGGATATGATGTGTGGGTTGGTGATATTATGGGATATGATGTGTGGGTCGGTGATATTATGGGATATGATGTGTGGGTAGGTGATATTATGGGATATGATGTCTGGGTAAGTGATATTATGTGATATGATGTGTGGGTGGGTGATATTATGGGATATGATGGGTGGGTGGGTGATATTATGGGATATGATGTGTGAGTTGGTGATATTATGGGATGTGATGTGTGGGTAGGTGGTATTATGGGATATGATGTGTGGGTAGGTGATATTATGGGATATGATGTGTGGGTAGGTGATATTATGGGATATGATGGGTGGGTGGGTGATATTATGGGATATGATGGTTGGGTGGGTGATATTATGGGATATGATGGGTGGGTAGGTGATATTATGGGATATGATGGGTGGGTAGGTGATATTATGGGATATGATGTGTGGGTCGGTGATATTATGGGATATGATGGGTGGGTGGGTGATATTATGGGATATGATGGGTGGGTAGGTGATATTATGGGATATGATATGTGGGTCGGTGATATTATGGGATATGATGGGTGGGTCTGTGATATTATGGGATATGATGTGTGGGTCGGTGATATTATGGGATATGATGTGTGGGTCGGTGAAATTATGGGATATGATGTGTGGGTAGGTGATATTATGGGATATGATGGGTGGGTAGGTGATATTATGAGATATGATGGGTGGGTAGGTGATATTATGGGATATGATGTGTGGGTGATTGATATTATGGGATGTGATGTGTGGGTCGGTGATAGTATGGGGTATGATAGGTGAGTCACTGATATTATGGGATATGATATGTGAGTCAGTGATATTATGGGATATGATGGGTGGGTTGGTGATATTATGGGATATGATGGGTGGGTAGGTGATATTATGGGATATGATGGGTGGGTAGGTGATATTATGAGATATGATCGGTGAGTTGGTGAAATTATGGGTTATGATAGTTGAGTCAGTGATATTATGGGATATGATAAGTGAGTCAGTGATATTATGGGATATGATGGGTGGGTAGGTGATATTATGAGATATGATCGGTGAGTTGGTGAAATTATGGTTTATGATAGTTGAGTCAGTGATATTATGGGATATGATAAGTGAGTCAGTGATATTATGGGATATGATGGGTGGGTCGGTGATATTATGAGATATGATCGGTGAGTTGGTGAAATTATGTGTTCTGATAGTTGAGTCAGTGACATTATGGGATATGTCCCCCTCTCCACTCTATCTTCTTCTCCCATCCCCTTGGGTTTCCCCTTTTCCCTCTGAGCATAGGTCTCCCCAAATCCCCCCTCCCCCCTCACTCACCCGGGTACTAACCGTGTCCTGATTCGCCGACAGTGAATTGGGGAGTTTCCTGACTCCGATAACTCGACCGGTGGACCTTGGAGCCTCTCTCGGGTCTGTTGAACGATGTCCAGGATCAAAGTGACGAATGAATACAGTGAGACCGTCCAGGTCACGATGGAAGGGTGTGAGCCATCGGAGTTCGAACTCCATGACAAGGAAAGTAAGTCGGTCAAAGTCCCATCAGGAGGGGTTGAGGTGAAGGCGACGGCCAATTCGATAAACTGCTCCAAGAGATGTACCAACTTGAGAAATATCGTGATCAAGAAATCGAGCGGCTGTTTCTGGGATGGAATGCAGATTATGGAGTCCTGAGCAGAGGCCATGAGCGGCAAATGGTGACCCTTCCCCCTCTCCCCTCCCTTCTACCCCCACCCCTCCTCTTCCCCCCTCGCCTCCCCTTCTTCTCCCAACCCTCCTCTTCCCCCTCTCCCCTTCCCTTCTCCTCCCACCCCTCCTCTTCCCCCCTCCCCTCCCCTTCTTCTCCCACCCCTCCTCTTCCCCCTCTCCCCTCCCCTTCTCCTCCCACTCCTCCCTTCTACCCCCAACCCTCCTCTTTCCCAAGACCGCCCTTCTCCACATCTCTTCCCCCTCTCCCCTCCCCTTCTCCTCCCTGGCCTCCGTTCTACCCACACCCCACCTCTTCCCCTTACCCTCCTTTTTCCCCCTCCCATCCCCTCTCCCCTCCCCTCTCCCCTTTTCCTCCCCATCTCCTCCCAGTCCTCAGTTCTACCTCGCCACCCCTCCTCTTCCCCTTTCGCTCCCTTCTGCCCCTCACTTCGCCCTCTCCCCTCCCCCTCGACTCCCACTGCTCCCTTCTACCCCCCACCTCACCTCGTCCCCTTCCCCTCCCTTCTTGCCCTCCCTCTCCCCTTCTCCCCGCTTCCCCCCCTTTCTTGCCCCCAACGCTCCTCCCTTCCCCTGACCTCTGCCCCGTTACAAGAATCTCAATTGTTACCCAAAGTTAAATAAAACAATTGTCGTCTTAAATTACAGTTTGCCTGTTTTTGGAAACTCTCTCAATGCACGAGGTGTTAATCCACCGTGTCTCTCACAGAATGAAACATCGTTTGGGGACTGAGTGGGGCAGTGGGTTGGACACGAGTCCTGAGGGAGTGCTGCACTGTCGGAGGGAGATGGATATACTCTCGGACTCGAGCCCCATAATCCAGGCCCACACTCCCCGGTCCCAGTACTGAGGGAGTGCTGCACTGTCGGAGGGAGATGGATATACTCTAGGACTCGAGCCCATAATCCAGGCCCACACTCCCCGGTCCCAGTACTGAGGGAGTGCTGCACTGTCGGAGGGAGATGGATATACTCTAGGACTCGAGCCCATAATCCAGGCCCACACTCCCCGGTCCCAGTACTGAGGGAGTGCTGCACTGTCGGAGGTAGATGGATATACTCTAGGACTCGAGCCCCATAATCCAGGCCCACACTCCCCGGTGCCAGTACTGAGGGAGTGCTGCACTGTCGGAGGGAGATGGATATACTCTAGGACTTGAGCCCATAATCCAGGCCCACACTCCCCGGTCCCAGTACTGAGGGAGTGCTGCACTGTCGGAGGTAGATGGATATACTCTAGGACTCGAGCCCCATAATCCAGGCCCACACTCCCCGGTCCCAGTACTGAGGGAGTGCTGCACTATCGGAGGTAGATGGATATACTCGAGGACTCGAGCCCATAATCCAGGTCCACACTCCCCGGTCCCAGTACTGAGGGAGTGCTGCACTGTCGGAGGGAGATGGATATACTCTAGGACTCGAGCCCCATAATCCAGGCCCACACTCCCCGGTCCCAGTACTGAGGGAGTGCTGCACTGTCGGAGGTAGATGGATATACTCTAGGACTCGAGCCCCATAATCCAGGCCCACACTCCCCGGTCCCAGTACTGAGGGAGTGCTGCACTGTCGGAGGTAGATGGATATACTCTAGGACTCGAGCCCCATAATCCAGGCCCACACTCCCCGGTCCCAGTACTGAGGGAGTGCTGCACTGTCGGAGGTAGATGGATATACTCTAGGACTCGAGCCTATAATCCAGGCCCACACTCCCCGGTCCCAGTACTGAGGGAGTGCTGCACTGTCGGAGGGAGATGGATATACTCTAGGACTCGAGCCCCATAATCCAGGCCCACACCTCCCCGGTCCCAGTACTGAGGGAGTGCTGCACTGTCGGAGGGAGATGGATATACTCTAGGACTTGAGCCCCATAATCCAGGCCCACACTCCCCGGTCCCAGTACTGAGGGAGTGCTGCACTGTCGGAGGTAGATGGATATACTCTAGGACTCGAGCCCCATAATCCAGGCCCACACTCCCCGGTCCCAGTACTGAGGGAGTGCTGCACTGTCGGAGGGAGATGGATATACTCTAGGACTCGAGCCCCATAATCCAGGCCCACACTCCCCGGTCCCAGTACTGAGGGAGTGCTGCACTGTCGGAGGCAGATGGATATACTCTAGGACTTGAGCCCAATAATCCAGGCCCACACTCCCCGGTCCCAGTACTGAGGGAGTGCTGCACTGTCGGAGGCAGATGGATATACTCTAGGACTTGAGCCCCATAATCCAGGCCCACACTCCCCGGTCCCAGTACTGAGGGAGTGCTGCACTGTCGGAGGTAGATGGATATACTCTAGGACTCGAGCCCCATAATCCAGGCCCACACTCCCCGGTCCCAGTACTGAGGGAGTGCTGCACTGTCGGAGGTCGATGGATATACTCGAGGACTCGAGCCCCATAACCCAGGCCCACACTCCCCGGTGCCATTACTGAGGGAGTGCTGCACTGTCGGAGGTGGATGGATATAAAAAGGAAGAGAGTAGCAAAAGTAAAGTTTTGTCCCTTAGAGACTGAGAGAGGAGAAATTATAATGGGGAATCAGGAAATGGCAGAGACGTTGAACAAATATTTAGTACTTGTCTTCACAGTACAAGACACAAAAAACAAACCGGAAATAGTGGGGAACCAAGGGGCTAATGAGAGGGAGCAACTGAAAGTGATTAGAAAGGATATTATTAAACTAGAAAGAGTGCAGAAAAGATTTACTCGGATGCTACCGGGACTTGATGGTTTGACTCATAGGGAGAGGTGAGATAGACTGGGACTTTTTTCCCTGGAGAGTAGGAGGTTTAGCGGTGATCTTATAGAAGTCTATAAAGTAATGAGGGGCATAGATAAGGTGGATAGTCAAAATCTTTTCCCAAAGGTAGGGGAGTCTATAACGAGGGGGCATAGATTTAAGGTGAGAGGGGAGAGATATCAAAGGGTCCAGAGGGGCAATTTTTTCACTCAAAGGGTGGTGAGTGTCTGGAACGAGCTGCCAGAGGCAGTAGTAGAGGCGGGTACAATGTTGTCTTTTAAAAAGCATTTGGACAGTTACATGGGTAAGATGGGTATAGAGGGATATGGGCTAAGTGCAGGCAATTGGGACTAGCTTAGTGGTATAAACTGGGCGACATGGACATTTTGGGCCGAAGGGCCTGTTTCCATGTTGTACACTTCTATGATTTTATGATTCTATTAATATTGAGAAGGAAAATTTTTTAGAAATATTAAAGGGACTAAAAGCTGTTAAATCCCCTGGACCTGATGGCCGACAACCGCGGGTTCGAAAAGAGGTGGCTGCACAGATAGTGGATGCATTGGTTGTGATCGTCCAAAATTCTCTCGATTCTGGAACGGTCCCAGCGGATTGGAAGGTGGCAAATGTAACCCCGCTATTCAAGAAAGGAGGGAGAGAGAAAACAGGGAACTACAGGCCAGTTAGCCTGACATCGGTCGTCGGGAAAATGCTGGGATCCATTCGAAAGGAAGTGGTAACAGGGCACTTAGAAAATCATAATATGATTAGGCAGAGTCAACATGGTTTTATGAAAGGGAAATCGTGTTTGACCAATTTATTTGAGTTTTTTGAGGATGTAACTAGCAGGGTAGATGAAGGCGAACCAGTGGGTGTCGTATATTTGGATTTTCAAAAGGCATTCGATAAGGTGCCTCATAAAAGGTTGTTACACAAGATAAGGGCTCATGGGGTTGTGAGTAATATCTCAGCATGGATAGAGGATTGGTTAATGGTCAGAAAACAGAGAGTGGGGATAAACGGGTCATTCTCAGGTTGGCAGGCTGTAACTAGTGGGGTACCACAAGGATCAGTGCTCGGGCCTCAGCTATTTACCATCTATATTAATGACTTAGATGAAGGGACCGAGTGTAATGTATCCAAGTTTGCTGACCATACAAAGCTAGGTGGGAAAGTGAGCTGTGAGGAGGACACAAAGAGTCTACAAAGGGATATGGACAGGTTAAGTGAGTGGGCAAGAAGGTGGCAGATGGAGTATAATGTGGGGAAATGTGAGGTTATTCACTTTGGTAGGAAGAACAGAAAAACAGAATATTTTGTAAATGGTGAGAAACTATTAAATGTTGGTGTTCAGAGGGATTTGGGTGTCTTTGTACATGAAACACAGAAAGTTAACATGCAGGTACAGCAAGCAATTCGGAAAGCAAATGGTATGTTGTCCTTTATTGCAAGGGGGTTGGAGTACAAGAGTGAGGAAGTCTTACGACAATTGTACAGGGATTTGGTGAGACCTCACCTGGAGTACTGTGTACAGTTTTGGTCTCCTTATCTAAGGAAGGATATACTTGCTTTAGAGGGGGTGCAACGAAGGTTCACCTGATTGATTCCTGGGATGAGAGGGTTGTCCTATGAGGAGAGATTGAGTAGAATGGGCCGATACTCTCTGGAGTTTAGAAGAATGAGAGGTGATCTCATTGAAACAGATCAGATTCTGAGAGGGCTTGACAGGGTAGATGCTGAGAGGCTGTTTCCCCTGGCTGGCGAGTCTAGAACTAGGGGGCAGAGTCTCAGGATAACGGGTCGGCCATTTAGGACTGAGATGAGGAGGAATTTCTTCACTCAGATGGTGGTGAACCTTTGGAATTCTCTACCCCAGAGGGCTGTGGATGCTCAGTCGTTGAGAATATTCAAGGCTCAACGACTGAGGGCAGGTACAGGGTTAGATACAGAGTAAAGCTCCCTCTACACTGTCCCATCAAACACTCCCAGGGCAGGTACAGGGTTAGATACAGAGTAAAGCTCCCTCTACACTGTCCCATCAAACACTCCCAGGGCAGGTACAGCACGGATTAGATACAGAGTAAAGCTCCCTCTGCACTGTGCCATTAAACACTCCCAGGCCAGGTACAGCACTGGTTAGATACAGAATAAAGCTCCCTCTACACTGTCCCATGAAACACTCCCTGGGCTGGTACAGCACGGGTTAGATACAGAGTAACGCTCCCTCTACACTGTCCCATCAAACACTCCCAGGGCAGGTACAGGGTTAGATACAGAGTAACGCTCCCTCTACACTGTCCCATCAAACACTCCCTGGGCAGGTACAGCACGGGTTAGATACAGAGTAAAGCTCCCTCTACACTGTCCCATCAAACACTCCGAGGGCAGATACAGGGTTAGACACAGAGTAAAGCTCCCTCTACACTGTCCCATCAAACACTCCCAGGGCAGGTACAGGGTTGGATACAGAGTAAAGCTCTCTCTACACTGTCCCGTCAAACACTCCCAGGGCAGGTACAGGGTTAGATACAGAGTAAAGCTCTCTCTGCACTGTCCCATCAAACACTCCCAGGGCAGGTATCGGGTTCGATACAGAGTAAAGCTCCCTCTACACTGTCCCATCAAACACTCCCAGGGCAGGTATCGGGTTCGATACAGAGTAAAGCTCCCTCCACACTGTCCCGTCAAACACTCCCAGGGCAGGTACAGGGTTAGATACAGAGTAAAGCTCTCTCTACACTGTCCCGTCAAACACTCCCAGGGCAGGTACAGGGTTAGATACAGAGTAAAGCTCCCTCTACACTGTCCCATCATACACTCCCAGGGCAGGTACAGGGTTCGATACAGAGTAAAGCTCCCTCTACACTGTCCCATCAAACACTCCCAGGGCAGGTAGAGGGTTAGATACAGAGTAAAGCTCTCTCTACACTGTCCCATCAAACACTCCCAGGGCAGGTACAGGGTTAGATACAGAGTAAAGCTCCCTCTACACTGTCCCATCAAACACTCCCAGGGCAGGTACAGGGTTAGATACAGAGTAAAGCTCCCTCTACACTGTCCCATCAAACACTCCCAGGGCAGGTACAGGGTTAGATACAGAGTAAAGCTCCCTCTACACTGTCCCATCAAACAGTAACCAGAGGACACAGGTTTAAGGTGATCGGGAAAAGAGCCAGAGGGGGAGATGAGGAGACATTATTTTACACAGCGAGTTGTGATGATCTGGAATTCACTGCCTGAAAGGGCGGAGGGAGCAGATTCAATAATAACTTTCAAAAGTGAATTGGAGAAATAAATCGGGCAACGGGTAAAGAGTGGGGGAGTGGGACTAATTGGATAGATCTTTCAAAGAGCTGGCACGAGCACGGTGGGCCGAATGGCCACCTCCTGTTCTGTACCTACTGTGATACTGTGATACTGAGATTGAGACCATCCGTTGAGCTGTCTCTGTCGTTTCCCTCCCTTTCCCGAGACCACCGAGCCAAACCTTCCCTCAGGCTCTCCCCCCCGACCCTTACCCTTAGCTCTGAACCCCCATCTTGATCTCGTTTCTGTCTCCCCTCATGCCCCCCACCCCCATCAGCGAGCTCACCTTGACCAATGCCACTCTCCGACCTCCCCTTTAAATCACGCTTGCCTGCAGAGAGATTCCCCTTTTAGATGCCTGGAGGTGTTTGGAAATTCCAGAACCGAGTCTGTCTCTAATTACAGAAACACCCTTCGAGCTGCCAGACAACAGATACATCGTTCTCTCTCTCTCTCTCTCGCTCTATCTATCTCACCCTCTGTCTCTCTCTCCCTCTCTATCTCTCTTTCTCTGCCTCTCTCTCTCTCTGTCTCTCTCTCTCTCTCCATCTCTCCCTCTCTCTTTTCCTCTCTCTTTCTCTCAATCTATCTCTATCTCTCTGTCTCTGTCTTGGTCTCTCTGTCTCTCTCTCTCTGTCTCGTCTGAAAATTCGAGGTGCTCCCTCTCTCCCCGCAAGTCAGGAGCAGGTCGTATCTGAGCAGTCCTGGTGGGCAGAGAGCAAGAGAGAGAGAGAGACAGAGACAGAGAGAGAGAAAGATAAAGAGAGGGGGAGAGAGAGAGGGGGAGAGAGACAGAGACAGAGAGAGAGAAAGAGAAGGAGAGAGATAGAGAGGGTGAGAGAGAGAGAGGGGGAGAGAGACAGAGAGAGAGAGAGAGGGGGAGGGAGAGAGAGAGAGAGGGGGAGAGAGACAGACAGAGAGAAAGAGAGGAGAGTCTTGACTGATCAGGATACCCCTCATCTGTTGTGTGAAAAAGAATTCAGAATGAGATTAGCCAGTTAAGTAATGTCACTGTGTTCAACACACAGAGCAATGAGATATGGGGAGAAGGTGGGATTCATAGAATCATAGAAGATTACAACATGGAAACAGGCCCTTCGGCCCAACATGTCCATGTCGCCCAGTTTATACCACTAAGCTAGTCCCAATTGCCTGCACTTGGCCCATATCCCTCTATACCCATCTTACCCATGTAACTGTCCAAATGCTTTTTAAAAGACAAAATTGTACCCGCCTCTACTACTGCCTCTGGCAGCTTGTTCCAGACACTCACCACCCTTTGAGTGAAAAAATTGCCCCTCTGGACCCTTTTGTATCTCTCCCCTCTCACCTTAAATCTATGTCCCCTCGTTATAGACTCCCCTACCTTTGGGAAAAGATTTTGACTATCTACCTTATCTATGCCCCTCATTATTTTATAGACTTCTATAAGATCACCCCTTAACCTCCTCCTCTCCAGGGAAAAAAGTCCCAGTCTATCTAACCTCTCCCTATAAGTCAAACCAACAAGTCCCGGTAGCATCCTAGTAAATCTTTTCTGCACTCTTTCTAGTTTAATAATATCCTTTCTATAATAGGGTGACCAGAACTGTACACAGTATTCCAAGTGTGGCCTAACTAATTGAGGGATATGGGGAGAAGGTGGGATTGAGGGATATGGGGAGAAGGTGGGATTGAGGGATATCGAGAGATGGTGGGATTCAGGGCAATGGAGAGATGGTGGAATTGAGGGATATGGGAGAAGGTGGGATTGAGGGATATGGGGAGATGTTGGATTGAGGGATATGTGGAGAAGGTGGGATTGAGGGATATGTGGAGAAGGTGGGATTGAGGGATATGGGGAGATGTTGGATTGAGGGATATGGAGTGATGGTGGGATTGAGGGATATGTGGAGAAGGTGGGATTGAGGGATATGGGGAGATGTTGGATTGAGGGATATGGAGTGATGGTGGGATTGAAGGACATGTGGAGAAGGTGGGATTGAGGGATATGGGGAGTTGGTGGGATTGAGGGATATGGGGAGATGGTGGGGTTGAGGGACATGGGGAGATGGTTGGATTGAGGGATATGGGGAGTTGGTGGGATTGAGGGATATAGGGAGATGGTGGGGTTGAGGGACATGGGGAGATGGCCGGTTCAGTGCCATGGAGTGTCATGCCTCACCCTATCCCCATATCCTTCTATTCTTTTCTCCCTCATGTGTTTATCCAGCTTTCCCTTAAATCCATCTGCACTATTCGCCTCAACTACTCCATGTGGGAGCGAGTTCCACATTCTCACCACTCTCTGGGTAAAGGAGTTTCAAGTGGAGACATCTTCTCTACGTCTACCCTATCGAACCCTTTCTTAATCTGAAAGACCTCTATCAGGTCACCCCTCAGTCTTTTTTCTGGAGAAAAGAGCCCCAGTCTGTTCAGCCTTTCCTGATAGTTATAACCTCTCAGTTCTGATATCATCCTTGTGAATCTTTTTGCACCCTCTCCAGTGCCTCGATATCCTTTTTGTAATATGGAGACCAGAACTGTGCACAGTGCTCCAAGTGTGGTCTAACCAAGGTATATGGAGACCAGAACTGTGCACAGTGCTCCAAGTGTGGTCTAAACAAGGTATATGGAGACC
>NW_027139397.1:160828-168328 GCF_035084215.1 Heptranchias perlo
TGATGTGCGGGTGGGTGATATTATGGGATATGATGTGCGGGTAGGTGATATTATGGGATATGATGTGTGGGTAGGTGATATTATGGGATATGATGTGCGGGTCGGTGATATTATGGGATATGATGGGTGGGTAGGTGATATTATGGGATATGATGTGTGGGTGGGTGATATTATGGGATATGATGTGTGGGTAGGTGATATTATGGGATATGATGGATGGGTAGGTGATATTATGGGATATGATGGGTGGGTAGGTGATATTATGGGATATGATGTGTGGGTAGGTGATATTATGGGATATGATGGGCGGGTAGGTGATATTATGGGATATGATGGGTGGGTAGGTGATATTATGGGATATGATGTGTGGGTAGGTGATATTATGGGATATGATGTGTGGGTAGGTGATATTATGGGATATGATGTGTGGGTAGGTGATATTATGGGATATGATGGGTGGGTGGGTGATATTATGGGATATGATGTGCGGGTGGGTGATATTATGGGATATGATGGGTGGGTCGGTGATATTATGGGATATGATGTGTGGGTAGGTGATATTATGGGATATGATGTGTGGGTAGGTGATATTATGGGATATGATGTGTGGGTGGGTGATATTATGGGATATGATGTGTGAGCAGGTGATATTATGGGATATGATGTGTGGGTAGGTGATATTATGGGATATGATGTGCGGGTGGGTAATATTATGGGATATGATGTGTGGGTAGGTGATATTATGGGATATGATGGGTGGGTAGGTGATATTATGGGATATGAGGTGTGGGTAGGTGATATTATGGGATATGATGTGTGGGTAGGTGATATTATGGGATATGATGTGTGGGTAGGTGGTATTATGGGATATGATGGGTGGGTCGGTGATATTATGGGATATGATGGGTGGGTCGGTGATATTATGGGATATGATGGGTGGGTAGGTGATATTATGGGATATGATGGGTGGGTAGGTGATATTATGGGATATGATGGGTGGGTAGGTGATATTATGGGATATGATGGGTGGGTAGGTGATATTATGGGATATGATGGGTGGGTAGGTGATATTATGGGATATGAGGTGTGGGTAGGTGATATTATGGGATATGATGTGCGGGTGGGTGATATTATGGGATATGATGGGTGGGTCGGTGATATTATGGGATATGATGTGTGGGTAGGTGATATTATGGGATATGATGTGCGGGTGGGTGATATTATGGGATATGATGGGTGGGTAGGTGATATTATGGGATATGATGGGTGGGTAGGTGATATTATGGGATATGATGTGTGGGTAGGTGATATTATGGGATATGATGTGCGGGTGGGTGATATTATGGGATATGATGGGTGGGTAGGTGATATTATGGGATATGATGGGTGGGTAGGTGTTATTATGGGATATGATGTGTGGGTAGGTGATATTATGGGATATGATGGGTGGGTAGGTGATATTATGAGATATGATGGGTGGGTGGGTGATATTATGGGATATGATGTGTGGGTCGGTGATATTATGGGATATGATGGGTGGGTCGATGATATTATGGGATATGATGTGTGGGTAGGTGATATTATGGGATATGATGGGTGGGTAGGTGATATTATGGGATATGATGGGTGGGTAGGTGATATTATGGGATATGATGGGTGGGTAGGTGATATTATGGGATATGATGTGTGGGTAGGTGATATTATGGGATATGATGGGTGGGTGGGTGATATTATGGGATATGATGTGTGGGTAGGTGATATTATGGGATATGATGGGTGGGTAGGTGATATTATGGGATATGATGGGTGGGTAGGTGATATTATGGGATATGATGGGTGGGTCGGTGATATTATGGGATATGATGGGTGAGTAGGTGATATTATGGGATATGATGGGTGGGTAGGTGATATTATGGGATATGATGTGTGGGTAGGTGATATTATGGGATATGATGTGCGGGTGGGTGATATTATGGGATATGATGGGTGGGTAGGTGATATTATGGGATATGATGTGCGGGTCGGTGATATTATGGGATATGATGTGTGGGTAGGTGATATTATGGGATATGATGGGTGGGTAGGTGATATTATGGGATATGATGGGTGGGTAGGTGATATTATGGGATATGATGGGTGTGGAGGTGATATTATGGGATATGATGTGCGGGTAGGTGATATTATGGGATATGATGTGTGGGTAGGTGATATTATGGGATATGATGGATGGGTAGGTGATATTATGGGATATGATGTGTGGGTGGGTGATATTATGGGATATGATGTGTGGGTAGGTGATATTATGGGATATGATGGGTGGGTAGGTGATATTATGGGATATGATGTGTGGGTGGGTGATATTATGGGATATGATGGGTGGGTGGGTGATATTATGGGATATAATGGGTGGGTAGGTGATATTATGGGATATGATGTGTGGGTGGGTGATATTATGGGATATGATGTGTGGGTAGGTGATATTATGGGATGTGATGTGTGGGTAGGTGATATTATGGGATATGATGGGTGGGTGGGTGATATTATGGGATATGATGTGTTGGTAGGTGATATTATGGGATATGATGGGTGGGTGGGTGATATTATGGGATATGATGGGTGGGTAGGTGATATTATGGGATATGATGTGTGGGTAGGTGATATTATGGGATATGATGGGTGGGTAGGTGATATTATGGGATATGATGGGTGGGTAGGTGATATTATGGGATATGATGGGTGGGTAGGTGATATTATGGGATATGATGTGTTGGTAGGTGATATTATGGGATATGATGGGTGGGTGGGTGATATTATGGGATATGATGTGTGGGTAGGTGATATTATGGGATATGATGGGTGGGTAGGTGATATTATGGGATATGAAGTGTGAGCAGGTGATATTATGGGATATGATGGGTGGGGAGGTGATATTATGGGATATGATGGGTGGGTAGGTGATATTATGGGATATGATGGGTGGGTAGGTGATATTATGGGATATGATGGGTGGGTAGGTGATATTATGGGATATGATGGGGGGGTGGGTGATATTATGGGATATGATGGGTGGCTAGGTGATATTATGGGATATGATGTGTGGGTCGGTGATATTATGGGATATGATGGATGGCTAGGTGATATTATGGGATATGATGGGTGGGTAGGTGATATTATGGGATATGATGGGTGGGTAGGTGATATTATGGGATATGATGGGTGGGTTGGTGATATTATGGGATATGATGGGTGGGTAGGTGATATTATGGGATATGATGTGTGGGTAGGTGATATTATGGGATATGATGGGTGGGTAGGTGATATTATGGGATATGATGTGTGGGCAGGTGATATTATGGGATATGATGGGTGGGTCGGTGATATTATGGGATATGATGTGTGGGTAGGTGATATTATGGGATATGATGTGCGGGTGGGTGATATTATGGGATATGATGTGCGGGTAGGTGATATTATGGGATATGATGGGTGGGTAGGTGATATTATGGGATATGATGTGCGGGTGGGTGATATTATGGGATATGATGTGCGGGTAGGTGATATTATGGGATATGATGGGTGGGTAGGTGATATTATGGGATATGATGTGTGGGTAGGTGATATTATGGGATATGATGTGTGGGTAGGTGATATTATGGGATATGATGGGTGGGTAGGTGATATTATGGGATATGATGTGTGGGTGGGTGATATTATGGGATATGATGTGTGAGCCGGTGATATTATGGGATATGATGTGTGGGGTAGGTGATATTATGGGATATGATGTGCGGGTGGGTAATATTATGGGATATGATGTGTGGGTCGGTGATATTATGGGATATGATGGGCGGGTAGGTGATATTATGGGATATGATGTGTGGGTAGGTGATATTATGGGATATGATGTGTGGGTAGGTGATATTATGGGATATGATGGGTGGGTAGGTGATATTATGGGATATGATGTGTGGGTGGGTGATATTATGGGATATGATGGGTGGGTAGGTGATATTATGGGATATGATGGGTGGGTAGGTGATATTATGGGATATGATGGGTGGGTAGGTGATATTATGGGATATGATGTGCGGGTGGGTGATATTATGGGATATGATGTGCGGGTAGGTGATATTATGGGATATGATGTGTGGGTAGGTGATATTATGGGATATGATGTGCGGGTCGGTGATATTATGGGATATGATGGGTGGGTAGGTGATATTATGGGATATGATGTGTGGGTGGGTGATATTATGGGATATGATGTGTGGGTAGGTGATATTATGGGATATGATGGATGGGTAGGTGATATTATGGGATATGATGGGTGGGTAGGTGATATTATGGGATATGATGTGTGGGTAGGTGATATTATGGGATATGATGGGCGGGTAGGTGATATTATGGGATATGATGGGTGGGTAGGTGATATTATGGGATATGATGTGTGGGTAGGTGATATTATGGGATATGATGTGTGGGTAGGTGATATTATGGGATATGATGTGTGGGTAGGTGATATTATGGGATATGATGGGTGGGTGGGTGATATTATGGGATATGATGTGCGGGTGGGTGATATTATGGGATATGATGGGTGGGTCGGTGATATTATGGGATATGATGTGTGGGTAGGTGATATTATGGGATATGATGTGTGGGTAGGTGATATTATGGGATATGATGTGTGGGTGGGTGATATTATGGGATATGATGTGTGAGCAGGTGATATTATGGGATATGATGTGTGGGTAGGTGATATTATGGGATATGATGTGCGGGTGGGTAATATTATGGGATATGATGTGTGGGTAGGTGATATTATGGGATATGATGGGTGGGTAGGTGATATTATGGGATATGAGGTGTGGGTAGGTGATATTATGGGATATGATGTGTGGGTAGGTGATATTATGGGATATGATGTGTGGGTAGGTGGTATTATGGGATATGATGGGTGGGTCGGTGATATTATGGGATATGATGGGTGGGTCGGTGATATTATGGGATATGATGGGTGGGTAGGTGATATTATGGGATATGATGGGTGGGTAGGTGATATTATGGGATATGATGGGTGGGTAGGTGATATTATGGGATATGATGGGTGGGTAGGTGATATTATGGGATATGATGGGTGGGTAGGTGATATTATGGGATATGAGGTGTGGGTAGGTGATATTATGGGATATGATGTGCGGGTGGGTGATATTATGGGATATGATGGGTGGGTCGGTGATATTATGGGATATGATGTGTGGGTAGGTGATATTATGGGATATGATGTGCGGGTGGGTGATATTATGGGATATGATGGGTGGGTAGGTGATATTATGGGATATGATGGGTGGGTAGGTGATATTATGGGATATGATGTGTGGGTAGGTGATATTATGGGATATGATGTGCGGGTGGGTGATATTATGGGATATGATGGGTGGGTAGGTGATATTATGGGATATGATGGGTGGGTAGGTGTTATTATGGGATATGATGTGTGGGTAGGTGATATTATGGGATATGATGGGTGGGTAGGTGATATTATGAGATATGATGGGTGGGTGGGTGATATTATGGGATATGATGTGTGGGTCGGTGATATTATGGGATATGATGGGTGGGTCGATGATATTATGGGATATGATGTGTGGGTAGGTGATATTATGGGATATGATGGGTGGGTAGGTGATATTATGGGATATGATGGGTGGGTAGGTGATATTATGGGATATGATGGGTGGGTAGGTGATATTATGGGATATGATGTGTGGGTAGGTGATATTATGGGATATGATGGGTGGGTGGGTGATATTATGGGATATGATGTGTGGGTAGGTGATATTATGGGATATGATGGGTGGGTAGGTGATATTATGGGATATGATGGGTGGGTAGGTGATATTATGGGATATGATGGGTGGGTCGGTGATATTATGGGATATGATGGGTGAGTAGGTGATATTATGGGATATGATGGGTGGGTAGGTGATATTATGGGATATGATGTGTGGGTAGGTGATATTATGGGATATGATGTGCGGGTGGGTGATATTATGGGATATGATGGGTGGGTAGGTGATATTATGGGATATGATGTGCGGGTCGGTGATATTATGGGATATGATGTGTGGGTAGGTGATATTATGGGATATGATGGGTGTGGAGGTGATATTATGGGATATGATGTGCGGGTAGGTGATATTATGGGATATGATGTGTGGGTAGGTGATATTATGGGATATGATGGATGGGTAGGTGATATTATGGGATATGATGTGTGGGTGGGTGATATTATGGGATATGATGTGTGGGTAGGTGATATTATGGGATATGATGGGTGGGTAGGTGATATTATGGGATATGATGTGTGGGTGGGTGATATTATGGGATATGATGGGTGGGTGGGTGATATTATGGGATATAATGGGTGGGTAGGTGATATTATGGGATATGATGTGTGGGTGGGTGATATTATGGGATATGATGTGTGGGTAGGTGATATTATGGGATGTGATGTGTGGGTAGGTGATATTATGGGATATGATGGGTGGGTGGGTGATATTATGGGATATGATGTGTTGGTAGGTGATATTATGGGATATGATGGGTGGGTGGGTGATATTATGGGATATGATGGGTGGGTAGGTGATATTATGGGATATGATGTGTGGGTAGGTGATATTATGGGATATGATGGGTGGGTAGGTGATATTATGGGATATGATGGGTGGGTAGGTGATATTATGGGATATGATGGGTGGGTAGGTGATATTATGGGATATGATGTGTTGGTAGGTGATATTATGGGATATGATGGGTGGGTGGGTGATATTATGGGATATGATGTGTGGGTAGGTGATATTATGGGATATGATGGGTGGGTAGGTGATATTATGGGATATGAAGTGTGAGCAGGTGATATTATGGGATATGATGGGTGGGGAGGTGATATTATGGGATATGATGGGTGGGTAGGTGATATTATGGGATATGATGGGTGGGTAGGTGATATTATGGGATATGATGGGTGGGTAGGTGATATTATGGGATATGATGGGGGGGTGGGTGATATTATGGGATATGATGGGTGGCTAGGTGATATTATGGGATATGATGTGTGGGTCGGTGATATTATGGGATATGATGGATGGCTAGGTGATATTATGGGATATGATGGTTGGGTAGGTGATATTATGGGATATGATGTGTGGGTAGGTGATATTATGGGATATGATGTGCGGGTGGGTGATATTATGGGATATGATGGGTGGGTAGGTGATATTATGGGATATGATGGGTGGGTAGGTGATATTATGGGATATGATGTGTGGGTAGGTGATATTATGGGATATGATGTGCGGGTGGGTGATATTATGGGATATGATGGATGGGTAGGTGATATTATGGGATATGATGGTTGGGTAGGTGATATTATGGGATATGATGGGTGGGTAGGTGATATTATGGGATATGATGTGTGGGTAGGTGATATTATGGGAT
>NW_027139397.1:173328-177997 GCF_035084215.1 Heptranchias perlo
ATCCTCGTACCAGACGGGTATCTCCAGACTGTGAGTATCTTTGATATTCAGACAGTCGCGATCTCTCACTGACCGTCTGGGGTCTCACAGATACATCGCTCCCTCCCTCTCCCCCTCTCTCCATCTATCTCTCTGTCTGTCTCTTTCTCTGTCTCTGTCTCTCTCCCTCTCTCTCTATCTTTCTCTGTCTCTCAGGCCCTCTCTCTGTCTCTTTCTCTATCTCTCTCTCTGTATCTCTCTGTCGTTCTGTCTCTCTCTGTCTGTCTCTTTCTCTCTGTCTCTCTGACCCTCTCTGTCTCTCTCACCCTCTCTGTCTCTGTCTCTCTCCCCATCTGTCTCCCTGTCTCTCCCTTTCTCTGTCTCTCCCTTTCTCTGTCTCTCCCTTTCTCTGTCTCTCCCTTTCTCTGTCTCTCCCTCTCTCTGTCTCTTTCTCTCTCTGTCTCTTTCTCTCTCTGTCTCTTTCTCTCTCTGTCTCTTTCTCTGTCTCTCTCTCTATCTTTCTCTCTCTCTGTCTCTCTCTCTCTCTGTCTCTCTCTCTCTGTCTCTCTCTCTCTGTCTCTTTCTCTGTCTCTCTCTCTCTGTCTCTTTCTCTGTCTCTCTCTGTCTGTCTCTTTCTCTGTCTCTCTCTCTATCTTTCTCTTTCTCTGTCTCTCTCCCCCTCTCTCTCTGTCTCTCTCCCCCCTCTCCCTGTCTGTCTCCCTGTCTGTCTCCCTGTCTCTTTCTCTGTCTCTCTCCGTCAGTCTCTCTCTATCTCTATCTCTATCTGTCTCTCTCTCTCTCTCTCTATCTATCTGTCTTTCTCTCTCTCTGTCTTTCTCCCCCACCTCTGTCTCTCTAGCTCTCTCTCTCGCCCTGTCTCTCTCCCCCTCTCTCTCTCTGTCCCTCTCCCCCTCTCTCCCCCTCTCTCTCTGTCTCTCTCTTTCTCTGTCTCTCTCTCTGTCACTCTCTCTCTCTCTGTCTCTTTCTCTATCTCTCTCTGTCTGTCTCTATCTCTCTGTCTTTCTCTCTCTGTCTCTGTCTCTCTCACCCTCTCTGTCTCTGTCTCTCTCCCCCTCTGTCTCTCTCTCTGTCTCTCTCTCTGTCTCTATCTCTTTCTCTCTGTCTCTCTGGCCCTCTCTCTCTCTGACTCTCTCTCTTTCTCTGTCTCTGTCGCTATATCTCTCTGTCTCTGTCTCTGTATCTCTCTCTATCTCTCTATATATCTCTCTGTCTTTCTCTCTCTCTGTCTCTATCTCTCTGTATCTTTCTGTCGTTCTCTCGCTCTGTCTCTCTCCCCATCTCTCTGTATCTCTCTCTGACTCTCTCTCTCTTTCTATCTTTCTCTCTCTCCCCCCTCTCTCTCTGTCTCTGTCTCTCTCTCTGTCTATCTCTCTCCCCCTCTCTCTCCCCCTCTCTATCTCTCTCTCTGTCTCTCTCTCTGTCTCTCTCTCTGTCTCTCTCTCTGTCTCTCTCCCTGTCTCCCTCTCTCTGTCTCTCACTGTCCCTCTCCCTCTCCCTCTCTGTCTCTCTCCCTCTCTCCCTCTCTCCCTCTCTGTCCCTCTCTCCCTCTCTGTCCCTCTCCCTCTCTGTCCCTCTCCCTCTCTGTCTCTCTCCCTCTCTGTCTCTGTCTCTCTCTGTCTCTGTCTCTTTCCCTCCCTCTCTGTCTCTCTCTCTGTCTGTCTTTCCATCTCTATCTCTCTCTCTGTCTCTCTATCTCTCTCTCTATCTCTCTCTCTGTCTCTCTCACCCCCTCTCTCTATCTCTCTATCTCTCTCTCTCTGTCTATCTCTCTACCCCCCTCCCTCTTTGTCTCTTTCCCTCTCTCTCTCCCTCTCTCTGTCTCTCTCTATCTCCCCCTCTCTCGCTCTCTCTGTATCTCTCTCTCTCTGTATCTCTCTCTGTCTCACTCTCTCACTTTCTCTCTCTCTCTCTAATTACAGAAACACCCTGCGAGCCGCCCGACCATTCTATTGCTGCTCTGTGCAGACACTCAAATCCAGGGGCTCCTTGTTTGTTTGGAGTGAGCTGCCTCGCAGCCATGATCGACTTCCTGGGATACAAAGGGAGGGACAATCTGTGCGTTTCTCCGGAAATGGCATAACAGGTGAATCGGAGCTGCCATTCCCATTCCCACACAGCTGGGAACTGGGAGTTTCTGAAATTTCCCCTTGTAGAAGGGAGAGAGGGAGAGTGAGGACTCCTTACATCTTATATCAGAGCCGATTGCAGGTCACTCTCACATCCTTGTACCAGACGGGTATCTCCAGACTGTGAGTATCTTTGATATTCAGACAGTCGCGATCTCTCACTGACCGTCTGGGTCTCACAGATACATCGCTCCCTCCCTCTCCCTCTCTCTCTCCCTCTCTCTCTCTCCCTCTGTCTCTCAATCTCTCTCTATCTATCTATCTTTGTCTCCCTCTCTCTCTGTGTCTCTCTCTATCTCTGTCTCTCTCTCTGCATCTCTCTCGCTCTCTCTCTCTATCTCTGTCTCTCTCTCCGTCTCACCCTCTGTCTCTGTCTGTCTCCCGCTGTCTGTCTGTCTCTCTCTGTCTGTCTGTCTGTCTCTCTCTCTGTCTCTCTCTCTCTCTGTCTCTCTCTCTGTCTGTCTCTCTCTCTGTCTGTCTCTCTCTCTCGCTCTCTCTGTCTCTCTCTCTCCGTCTCACCCTCTCTCTCTCTTCCTCTCTCTATCTCTGTATTGGTCTCTCTCTCTCCCTCTGACTCTCACCCTCTGTCTCTCAATCTCTATCTATCTTTCTCTGTCTCTGTCTCTCTCTCTGTCTCTCTCTCTGTCTCCCTCTGTCTCTCTCTCTCTGCATCTCTCTCGCTCTCTCTATCTCTGTCTTTCTCTCGCTCTCTCTCTCTATCTCTGTCTCTCTCTGTCTCACCCTCTCTCTCTCTTCCTCTCTCTGTCTCTGTATTGGTCCCTCTCTCTGTCGCTCTCTCTGTCTGTCTGTATCTCCGTCTCACCCTCTCTCTTCCTCTCTCTGTCTCTGTATTGGTCTCTCTCCCTCTCTCATTCTCTTCCTCCCTCTCTTTCTCTCTCGGTGTCTCTCTCCCTTCCTCTCTCTCCCTGTCTCTTCTGAAAATTCGAGCTGCTCCCTCTCTCACCGCAAGTCGGGAGCAGGTCGAGTCTGAGCAGGCCCGGTGCGCAAAGTGAAAGTGAGAGACAGACAGAGAGAGAGAGAGACACAGAGGGAGAGTCTCGACTGATCAGGATACCCCTCATCTGTTGTGTGAAAAAGATTTCAGAATGAGACCAGCCAGTTAAGTAATGTCACTGTGTTCAACACACAGAGCAACGAGATATGGGGAGAAGGTGGGATTGAGGGATATGGGGAGAAGGTGGGATTGAGGGATATGGGAGAAGGTGGGATTGAGGGATATGGGGAGAAGGTGGGATTGAGGGATATGGGGAGAAGGTGGATTGAGGGATATGGGGCGAAGGTGGGATTGAGGGATATGGGGAGAAGGTGGGATTGAGGGATATGGGGAGAAGGTGGGATTGAGGGATATGGGGAGAAGGTGGGATTGAGGGATATGGGGAGAAGGTGGGATTGAGGGATATGGGGAGAAGGTGGGATTGAGGGATATGGGGAGAAGGTGGGATTGAGGGATATGGGGAGAAGGTGGGATTGAGGGATATGGGGAGAAGGTGGGATTGAGGGATATGGGAGACGCTGGGAGTAAAGATTCCACTATCTTTCCTCCCACTGACGTTAAGCTAATTGGTCTATAGTTCCCTGGACTGGTTCTATCTCCCTTTTTAAATAAAGGAATCACATTAACTGTCCACCAGTCCTCTGACACTAATCCCTTTTCTAATATTTTATGTATGTAATAGTGCCTCTGCTATCTCCTCCCAACTACTTTTAATATTCACGGATGCAATCCATCTATACCAGGGGTTTTATCCTCTATAAGTTTGTTCAGTTTATTAATTATCTCCCCCCTTTCTACCTTCAATGTCTTTCTATCTTTTTCAATCTCTTCTTCTAACGTCCTGTCACCCTCTCCTACGTTGTCTTGCACTAAGAGTACGGACTGTATCTTTAGTTTCAATTTGCCCTTTATTTCCTTATTCCTCTGTGGAGTTTCACTCTTGACGAGTTTGTTCCTGATTTTTGAGAGGGACAATCAATGCATTTCCCTGAAATGACGTTACATACAAATCTGGACTTCACCCAATTCCCAGTGCAAGTCAGGGCCCGCTGGAATCTGGGTAGTTTCCTGAAATCTGGAAACTCCCCCTTCAAAATCGAGGACCCCTTCAGTTTATATAAGAGCAAATTGCAGCCGATTGCAGGACTCTCTCACATCCTCGTACCAGACGTGTATCTCCAGACTGTGAGTATCTTTGGTATTCAGACAGTCGCGATCCCTCACTGACCCTCTGGGGTCTCACGGACACGTCGCTCCCTCTCTCTCTCTCTCTCTATCTCTGACTCTCTGTCTCTCTCTCTCTGTCGCGCTCTGTATCTCTGACTCTCTGTCTCTCTGTCGCGCTCTTTCTCTCTCTTTCTCTCTGTCGCACTCTCTCTCTTTCTCTCTGTCGGTCTCTTTCTCTCTCTGTCTCTCTAAGTCTCTGTGTTTCTGCCTCTCTGACTCTCTCCCTCTCTCTCTCTGTCTTTCTCTCTCGCTGACTGTCGCCCTTTCTCTCTCTCTCTCCCTCTCTCTCTCTCTGTCTTTA
>NW_027139397.1:178197-243143 GCF_035084215.1 Heptranchias perlo
TATGGGTGGGTAGGTGATATTATGGGATATGATGTGTGGGTAGGTGATATTATGGGATATGATGGGGAGTTAGGTGATATTATGGGATATGATGGGTGGGTAGGTGATATTATGGGATATGGATGGGTGGGTGGGTGATATTATGGGATATGATGGGTGGGTAGGTGATATTATGGGATATGATGGGTGGGTAGGTGATATTATGGGATATGATGGGTGGGTTGGTGATATTATGGGATATGATGGTTGGGTTGGTCATATTATGGGATATGATGGGTGGGTAGGTGATATTATGGGATATGATGGGTGGGTAGGTGATATTATGGGATATGATGGGTGGGTAGGTGATATTATGGGATATGATGTGTGGGTAGGTGATATTATGGGATATGATAGGTGGGTAGGTGATATTATGGGATATGATGGGTGGGTGGGTGATATTATGGGATATGATGGGTGGGTAGGTGATATTATGGGATATGATGTGTGGGTAGGTGATATTATGGATATGATGGGTGAGTCGGTGATATTATGGGATATGATGGGTGGGTTGGTGATGTTATGGGATATGATGGGTGGGTAGGTGATATTATGGGATTTGACGGGTGGGTAGGTGATATTATGGGATATGATGGGTGGGTGGGTGATATTATGGGATATGATGTGTGGGTAGGTGATATTATGGGATATGATGGGTGGGTAGGTGATATTATGGGATATGATGGGTGGCTGGGTGATATTATGGGATATGATGAGTGGGTGGGTGCTATTAAAGGATATGATGGGTGGTTAGGTGATATTATGGGATATGATATGTGGGTGGGTGATATTATGGGATATGATGGGTGGGTAGGTGATATTATGGGATATGTTATGTGGGTGGGTGATATTATGGGATATGATGGGTGGGCAGGTGATATTATGGGATATGATGGGTGGGTAGGTGATATTATGGGATATGATGTGTGGGTTGGTGATATTATGGGATATGATGTGTGGGTAGGTGATATTATGGGATATGATGTGTGGGTAGGTGATATTATGGGATATGATGGGTGGGTAGGTGATATTATGGGATATGATGTGTGGGTAGGTGATATTATGGGATATGATGGGTGGGTAGGTGATATTATGGGATATGATGGGTGGGTAGGTGATATTATGGGATATGATGGGTGGGTAGGTGGTATTATGGGATATGATGGGTGGGTAGGTGATATTATGGGATATGATGGGTGGGTGGGTGATATTATGGGATATGATGGGTGGGTAGGTGATATTATGGGATATGATGGGTGGGTGGGTGATATTATGGGATATGATGGGTGGGTAGGTGATATTATGGGATATGATGGGTGGGTAGGTGATATTATGGGATATGATGGGTGGGTAGGTGATATTATGGGATATGATGTGTGGGTAGGTGATATTATGGGATATGATGGGTGGGTAGGTGATATTATGGGATATGATGGGTGGGCAGGTGATATTATGGGATATGATGGGTGGGTAGGTGATATTATGGGATATGATGGGTGGGTAGGTGATATTATGGGATATGATGGGTGGGTAGGTGATATTATGGGATATGATGGGTGGGTAGGTGATATTATGGGATATGATGTGTGGGTAGGTGATATTATGGGATATGATAGGTGGGTTGGTGATATTATGGGATATGATGGGTGGGTAGGTGATATTATGGGATATGATGGGTTGGTAGGTGATATTATGGGATATGATGGGTGGGTAGGTGATATTATGGGATATGATAGGTGGGTAGGTGATATTATGGGATATGATGGGTGGGTAGGTGATATTATGGGATATGATGGGTGGGTAGGTGATATTATGGGATATGATGGGTGGGCAGGTGATATTATGGGATATGATGGGTGGGTAGGTGATATTATGGGATATGATGGGTGGGTAGGTGATATTATGGGATATGATGGGTGGGTAGGTGATATTATGGGATATGATGGGTGGGTAGGTGATATTATGGGATATGATGGTTGGGCAGGTGATATTATGGGATATGATGGGTGGGTGGGTGATATTATGGGATATGATGGGTGGGTGATATTATGGGATATGATGGGTGGGCAGGTGATATTATGGGATATGATGGGTGGGTGATATTTTGGGATATGATGGGTGGGTAGGTGATATTATGGGATATGATGGGTGGGTGGGTGATATTATGGGATATGATGTGTGGGTAGGTGATATTATGGGATATGATGGGTGGGTGATATTATGGGATATGATGTGTGGGTAGGTGATATTATGGGATATGATGTCTGGGTATGTGATATTATGGGATATGATTGGTGGTTCGGTGATATTATGGGATATGATGTGCGGGTGGTTGATATTATGGGATATGATGGGTGAGTAGGTGATATTATGGGATATGATGGGTGGGTAGGTGATATTATGGGATATCATAGAATCATAGAAGTTACAACATGGAAACAGGCTCTTTGGCCCAACATGTCCATGTCGCCCAGTTTATACCACTAAGCTAGTCCCAATTTCCTGCACTTGGCCCATATCCCTCTATACCCATCTTACCCATGTAACTGTCCAAATGCTTTTTAAAAGACAAAATTGTACCCGCCTCTACTACTGCCTCTGGCAGCTCGTTCCAGACACTCACCACCCTCTGAGTGAAAAAATTGCCCCTCTGGACCCTTTTGTATCTCTCCCCTCTCACCTTAAATCTATGCCCCCTCGTTATGGACTCCCCTACCTTTGGGAAAAGATTTTGACTATCTACCTTATCTATGCCCGTCATTATTTTATAGACTTCTATAAGATCACCCATTAACCTCCTACTCTCCAGGGAAAAAAGTCCCAGTCTGTCTAACCTCTCCCTATAATTCAAACCATCAAGTCCCGGTAGCATCCTAGTAAATCTTTTCTGCACTCTTTCTCGTTTAATAATATCCTTTGTATAATAGGGTGACCAGAACTGTACACAGTATTCCAAGTGTGGCCTTACTAATGTCTTGTAGAACTTCAACAAGACATCCCAACTCCTGCATTCAATGTTCTGACCAATGAAACCAAGCATGCCGAATGCCTTCTTCACCATCCTATCCACCTGTGACTCCACTTTCAAGGAGCTATGAACCTGTACTCCTAGATCTCTTTGTTCTATAACTCTCCCCAACGCCCTACCATTAACGGAGTAGGTCCTGGCCCGATTCGATCTCCCAAAATGCATCACCTCACATTTATCTAAATTAAACTCCATCTGCCATTCATCGGCCCACTGACCCAATTTATATGATCGGTAAGTCGGTGGTGTTATGAGATACGATGGGTTGGTGGGTTATATTATGAAATATGATGTGTGGGTAGGTGGTATTATGGGTTATGATGGGTGGGTAGGTGATATTCTAGGATATGATGGTTGTGTCAGTGATATTATGGGTTACGATGGTTGGGTTTGTTTTATTATGGGATATGTCCCCCTCTCCATTCTCTCTTCTCCTTCTCCCATCCCCTCGGGTTTCCCCTTTTTCCTCTGAGCGTAGATCTCCTAAAATCCCCTCTCCTCCCCTCACTCACCCGGGTACTAACCGTGTCCTGATTTGCCGACAGCGATTTGGGAAGTTTCCTGACTCCGATAACTCGACTGGTGGACCTTGGAGCCTCTCTCAGGTCTGTTGAATAATGCCCAGGATCAAAGTTTGTAATGATTATGGCTACAACATCTCGGTCGACCTGGAATGGTGTGAGGACAACTCTGTCAAGACAAATTTCGACCTCGCTAAGGGTGAAAGTAAAGTCCTGTTCTTTCCCTGGGGAAAATTGACAGTTTCCGGAAGCTACAAAGGGCAGAAGTATTGTACAGAGACATTTGAAAGTGCAAAAATGATCCGGATTTCTGAATCCACTTTCTTGCTCATCTCAAGTATGAAGATTACGACATCCTGAACATCTGGCAGAGAAAGAGTCCATGATCGGCAACTGATGACCCCCCTTCTCCATCCCCACCCCCCTCTCCTAACCCCCTCATCCTCCCTTTGTTTTTCCTCCCCTTTCCCCCTCCCCTCTCCCACACCTTCCCCCTCCCCTTCCGTCTCCCCTTCATTCCCTTCTCCCCTTCCCTTTCCACCTATCCTCTCCTGTCCCCTCTCCACCTCCCCCTCTCCCACACCCTCCCCCTCTCCCGTACCCTCTCCACCTCCCCTCTCCCACACCCTCCCCCTCTCCTGTACCCTCTCCTCCTTCATCCTCTCCCCTTCCCTTTTCCCCTGCCTTCTCCCTCCCCATCCCCCTCCCCTTCCCTCTCCCCCTCCCCTTGCTTTTCCTCCCCGTTCCCCTCCCCATCTCCCAACCCCAACCCCTCCCCTTCCCCCCTCCTCCTCCCCTTTCCCCTCCCCTCCCCTTCACTTTGCCCTCCCCTAACCTCCCCTCACCTTCTCCCCTTCCCCCTATCCCATTCCAAGAATGTCACTTGCCTCCCGAACTCTAATAAAACAGTTGTTGCCTTCAATTGCACTTTGCCTGTTTACTGCCCCCTCCGTTCTGACATGAGGTTTCACTCCAACGGGTCTCCCACAGAATCAAACAATGTTGGGAGGAACAGAGAAACAGAGAATCCTGGAGAAGCTCAGCAGGGCGGGCAGCAACGGTGGGGAAAGAAACAGATTCAATGTTTCAGGTCAAAGACCTGTGAGGTGTCAAATATTTCAAGTTTTTCAGCAAGTACAGAGCCTGAGAAAGGGCGCGGGGTGAGGGGGAAGTAGGGGAGGGCAGAAGGGAGGGTCTGTGATAGTTTGGAGGGCAGGAATGATTAAATAACAAAACGGATGATGGTGCTCCAGGACTTGAGCCCATAATCCAGGCCCACACTCCCCGGTCCCAGTACTGAGGGAGTGCTGCACTGTCGGAGGTAGATGGATATACTCTCGGACTCGAGCCCCATAATCCAGGCCCACACTCCCCGGTCCCAGTACTGAGGGAGTGCTGCACTGTCGGAGGGAGATGGATATACTCTAGGACTTGAGCCCATAATCCAGGCCCACACTCCTTGGTCCCAGTACTGAGGGAGTGCTGCACTGTCGGAGGTAGATGGATATACTCTAGGACTCGAGCCCATAATCCAGGCCCACACGCCCCGGTGCCAGTACTGAGGGAGTGCTGCACTGTCGGAGGTAGATGGATATACTCTAGGACTTGAGCCCATAATCAAGGCCCACACTGCCCGGTATCAGTGCTGAGGGAGTGCTGCACTGTCGGAGCTCGGTGTATATGCTCTGAGGGAGTGCTGCACTCTCGGAGCTCGGTGTATATGCTCTGAGGGAGTGCTGCACTCTCGGAGCTCGGTGTATATGCTCTGAGGGAGTGCTGCACTCTCGGAGCTCGGTGTATATGCTCTGAGGGAGTGCTGCACTCTCGGAGCTCGGTGTATATGCTCTGAGGGAGTGCTGCACTCTCGGAGCTCGGTGTATATGCTCTGAGGGAGTGCTGCACTCTCGGAGCTCGGTGTATATGCTCTGAGGGAGTGCTGCACTCTCGGAGCTCGGTGTATATGCTCTGAGGGAGTGCTGCACTCTCGGAGCTCGGTGTATATGCTCTGAGGGAGTGCTGCACTCTCGGAGCTCGGTGTATATGCTCTGAGGGAGTGCTGCACTCTCGGAGCTCGGTGTATATGCTCTGAGGGAGTGCTGCACTCTCGGAGCTCGGTGTATATGCTCTGAGGGAGTGCTGCACTGTCGGCGTTGCTGTCTTTCGGACGAGACTTTAAATCCGTCTGCCCTTTCGGTGGATGTAATTGATAGCACGACCACTATTGGATCAATAGATGGGGAATTCTCAGGCCAATATTTATCCCTCAACCAACATCAATAAAACAGATGATCTGGACATTTCTCATCACTGTTTGTGGGATTTTGCTGTGCCCAAATTTAATTTCTTTTGTTTCTTTTTCTCTGTCTTTATTTTATCATTCTTGTTATTTTTTCTTTCCCTCCGTCCGTTGTGATGGAACGACGGAATCCAGAGTTCACCGTCACTGCGAGGAACGCTGCAGGTCCGAGGACGAATGAATCAATGTCCCACCGACACTATCAGTCCGGGTCTGCTGCTGCCCAGACTCTCCAGTCTCTTGTTCCCCTCGGAGGTGAACTTGTTCGCTCGTAATCTGTGTACACAGAAAGACATCGGCCAGTGACTTCAACAGCAATGAAGGACAGTCTCTTACCCTCTGCCCCCACCCTCCAGAGAGAGAGGGGACGCCCTTCATTCCCTCTGTCTGGGTCTGGTCCAGGTCCCAGAGCGTGAGAGATCAGTATCTGACCCACCCTCATCTCTTCCCATTTACGTGACACAACATGAGAGAAGCAGAGTTCAAATGGTACCTGATCTCCCGAAGGTTGGGACTGCTTGTGATGAATTGGCTGAGGGCATTGATCGAGGCATCACTGATGGAATTGTAGGGAAGTGTTAGCTCGGTGAGAGATTGCTTGGTGCTGAGAGCTGCGGTGAGATCCTCCATGCAATCATCTGTCAGTCCTGTCCCGTCCAACCTTGGGTCAGAAAGAGGAGAGAAGAGGGGGTCAGGAAATATCATAGATACATAGGATCATAGGGTCATAGTGTCATTGGGCCATTGGGTCATAGTTTCATTGGGTCATTGGGTCACAGGGTCATAGGATCATTGGGCCATTAGGTAATAGGGTCATAGAGTCATTGGGGCAAAGGATCATTGGGTCAAAGGGACATTGGGTAATAAGGTCAAAGGGTGTTATGGTCAAAGGGTCAGAGAGTCATTGGGTCATCAGGTCATTGAATCATTGATTCATTGGAACATTGGATCATTGGATCATTGGATCATTGGAACATTGGATCATTGGAACATTGGAACATTGCATCATTGGATCATTGGATCATTGGGTCATTGAATCATTGGATCATTGGGTCATTGGATCATTGGGTCATTGGATAATTGATTCATTGGATCACTGATTCATTGGATCATTGGATCACTGATTCATTGGATCATTGGATCATTGAATCATTGGAACATTGGGTCATTGGATCATTGAATCATTGGAACATTGGATCATTGGAACATTGGAACATTGCATCATTGGATCATTGGATCATTGGGTCATTGAATCATTGGATCATTGGGTCATTGGATCATTGGGTCATTGGATCATTGGGTCATTGGATAATTGATTCATTGGATCACTGATTCATTGGATCATTGGATCACTGATTCATTGGATCATTGGATCATTGAATCATTGGAACATTGGGTCATTGGATCATTGAATCATTGGATCATTGGATCATTGGAACATTGGAACATTGAATCATTGGATCATGGGATAATTGGATCATTGAATCATTGGATCATTGGGTAATTGGATCATTGGATCATTGAATCATTGGATCATTGGATCATTGAATCATTGGATCATTGAATCATTGGAACATTGGGTCATTGGATCATTGAATCATTGGATCCTTGGATCATTGGAACATTGGAACATTGGAACATTGAATCATTGGATCATGGGATAATTGGATCATTGAATCATTGGATCATGGGATAATTGGATCATTGGATCATTGAATCATTGGATCATTGGATCATTGGGTCATTGGATCATTGGATCATTGAATCATTGGATCATTGAATCATTGAATCATTGAATCATTGAATCATTGGATCATTGGATCATTGGATCATTGATTCATTGGAACATTGGATAATTGGGTCATTGAATCATTGAATCATTGAATCATTGGATCATTGGATCATTGAATCATTGAATCATTGGATCATTGGATCATTGATTCATTGGAACATTGGATCATTGGATAATTGGGTCATTGGTCATTGGATAATTGGATCATTGGGTCATTGCTTCACTGGATTATTGGGTCACTGGGTTATTGGATCATTGAATCATTGAATCATTGAATCATTGGATCATTGGATCATTGAATCATTGAATCATTGAATCATTAAATCATTGTGTCATTGGGTCATTGGTTCATTTCATCATTGGATCATTGGATAATTGTAATTGAATCATTGAATCATTGAATCATTGGATCATTGGGTCATTGAATCATTGAATCATTGGATCATTGAATCGTTGTATCATTGGGTCATTGAATCATTGGATCATTGGGTCATTGAATCATTGGATGATTGGGTCATTGAATCGTTGTATCATTGGTCCTTTGATCATTGAACCATTGGTTCATTGCGTCATTGGATCATTGAATCATTGAATCATTGGCTCATTGAATCATTGGATGATTGGGTCATTGGGTCATTGAATCATTGGATGATTGGGTCATTGGGTCATTGAATCATTGGATCATTGGGTCATTGTATCATTGGATATTTGTTCCTTGGGTATTGAATCATTGGATTATTTGATCTTTGAATCATTGAACCGTTTGGTCATTGATTCATTGGATCATTGGATGATTGAATCGTTGGGTCATTGGATAAATGAATCACTGCATCATTGAGTCATTGAATCATTGGATCATTGGGTAATTGAATCATTGAGTCATTGGATCATTGTGTCATTTAATCATTGGATCATTGGATCATTTAATCATTGGTCTATGGATCATTGAATCATTGAATCATTGGATCATTGTATCATTGTATCATTGAATCATTGAATCATTGGATCATTGAATCATTGGATCATTGTATCATTGGATCATTGGATCATTGGGTTATTGGATCATTGGGTCATTGGATCATTGATTCATTGGGTCATCAAATCATAGAATCATAGAATCATTGTATCATTGGTTCATGGAATCATTGATTCATTGAATCATTAAATTATTGAATCATTAAATCATTGAATCATTGGGTCATTGGTTCATTTCATCATTGGATCATTGAATCGTTGTATCATTGGTTCTTTGATCATTGAACCATTGGTTCATTGCATCATTGGATCATTGAATCATTGACTCATTGAATCATTGACTCATTGAATCATTGGATGATTGGGTCATTGGGTCATTGAATCATTGGATGATTGGGTCATTGGGTCATTGAATCATTGGATAATTGAATCATTGTATCATTGGATATTTGATCCTTGGGTATTGAATCATTGGATTATTGGATCTTTGAATCATTGAATCGTTTGGTCATTGATTCATTGGATCATTGAATCATTGGATCATTGGATGATTGAATCGTTCGGTCATTGGATAAATGAATCACTGCATCATTGAGTCATTGAATCATTGGATCATTGGGTAATTGAATCATTGGATCATTGGATCATTGAATCATTGACTCATTGGGTCATTGGATCATTGGATCATTGGATCATTGAATCATTGGATCATTGGATCATTGAAACATTGGATCATTGAATCATTGGATCATTGAATCATTGGATCATTGAATCATTGGAACATTGAATCATTGGATCATTGGATCATTGAATCATTGGATCATTGGATCATTGAATCATTGGATCATTGAATCATTGGATCATTGAATCATTGAATCATTGGATCATTGAATCATTGAATCATTGGATCATTGAATCATTGGATAATTGGGTCATTGACTCATTGGGTCATTGGATAATTGGGTCATTGAATCATTAGATCATTGAATCATTGGATCATTGAATCATTGGATCATTGAATCATTGGATCATTGAATCATTGAATCATTGGATCATTGAATCATTGGAAAATAGGGTCATTGAATCATTGGATAATTGGGTCATTGAATCATTGGATCATTGAATCATTGAATCATTGAATCATTGAATCATTGGATAATTGGGTCATTGAATCATTGACGCATTGAATCATTGAATCATTGAATCATTGGATAATTGGGTCATTGAATCATTGACTCATTGAATCATTGGATCATTGAATCATTGAATCATTGAATCATTGGATAATTGGGTCATTGAATCATGGACTCATTGAATCATTGGATCATTGAATCATTGGATCATTGAATCATTGGATCATTGAATCATTGGATCATTGAATCATTGGATCATTGAATCATTGGATCATTGAATCATTGGAACATTGACTCACTGGGTCATTGGGTCATTGGATCATTGGGTCATTGGATAATTGGGTCATTGAATCATTGGATCATTGAATCATTGAATCATTGAATCATTGGATCATTGAATCATTGGATCATTGAATCATTGGATCATTGAATCATTGGATCATTGAATCATTGGATAATTGTGTCATTGAATCATTGACTCATTGGGCCATTGGATAATTGGGTCATTGAATCATTGGGTCATTGGATAATTGGATCATTGGATCATTGAATCATTGGATCATTGGATCATTGGCCATTGAATCATTGAATCATTCGATCATTAGGTTATTGAATCATTGATTTATTCGGTCATTGATTGATTGGATCATTGAATCATTGTATCATTGGATTATTGGATCATTGAATCATTGAATCATTGGATCATTGAATCATTGTATCATTGGATTATTGGATTATTGGATAATTGAATCATTGTATAATTGAATCAATGCATCATTGGATTATTGGATTATTGGATCATTGGATCATTGAATCATTGGATCATTGGATCATTGAATCAATGGTTCATTTGATCACTAGATTACTGAATCATTGGTTTATTGCATCATTGAATCATTGAATTATTGGATCAGATTTTCATTGGATCATTGGATCATTGATTCATTGGATCATTGATTCATTAAGTCACTGGACCATTGGATTATTAGTTAATTGTGTCATTGTGTCATTGCGTCATTGAATCATTTGTTCAATAAATCATTGTTTCATTTGATCATTGGATCATTGAATTAATGGAGCATTGAATCATTGGATCATTGAATCAATGGATCGTTGAATCATTGAATCATTGGTCCTTGGATCATTGAATCATTGGATCGTTGGATCATTTGATAATTGAATCTTTGGATCATTGGATCATTGGGTCATTCGATTATTGGATCATTGAATCATTGGATCATTGAATCATTGGATCATTGGGTCATTGAATCATTAGTTCATTGAATCATTGGATCGTTGTTTCATTTGATAATTGAATCATTGGATCATTGGGTCATTGGATCATTGATTCATTGGGTCATTGAATCATAGATTCATTGTATCATTGGTTCATGGAATCATTGATTCATTGAATCATTAAATCATTGCATCATTGAGTCATTGAATCATTGAATCATTGGATCATTGGATCATTGAATCATTGAATCATTGGATCGTTGGATCATTTGATAATTGAATCATTGGATCATTGGATCATTGGGTCATTGGATCATTGATTCATTGGGTCATTGAATCATAGAATCATTGTATCATTGGTTCATGGAATCATTGATTCATTGAATCATTAAATCATTGAATCATTGAGTCATTGAATCATTAGTTCATTGGTTCATTGGATCTTTGAATCATTGGGTCATTGAATCTTTGTATCATTGGATCATTGGGTCATTCGATTATTGGATCATTGAATCATTGAATCATTGGATCATTGGGTCATTGAATCATTAGTTCATTGGTTCATTTGATCTTTGAATCATTGGGTCATTGAATCATTGGATCATTGGATCATTGTGTCATTGAATCATTGGACGGTTGAATCATTGGATCATTGGGTCATTGAATCATTGGATCATTGAATCGTTGTATCATTGGTCCTTTGATCATTGAACCATGGGTTCATTGTGTCATTGGATCATTGAATCATTGACTCATTGAATCATTGACTCATTGAATCATTGACTCATTGAATCATTGGATGATTGGGTCATTGGGTCATTGAATCATTGGATAATTGAATCATTGTATCATTGGATATTTGATCCTTGGGTATTGAATCATTGGATTATTGGATCTTTGAATCCTTGAATCATTTGGTCATTGATTCATTGGATCATTGAATTATTGGATCATTGGATGATTGAATCGTTTGTTCATTGGATAAATGAATCACTGCATCATTGAGTCATTGAATCATTGGATCATTGGGTCATTGGGTAATTGAATCATTGAGTCATTGGGTCATTGGATAATTGGATCATTGAATCATTGGGTCATTGGGTCATTGAATCCTTGGGTATTGAATCATTGGATTATTGGATCTTTGAATCATTGAATCGTTTGGTCATTGATTCATTGGATCATTGAATCATTGGATGATTGGATGATTGAATCGTTGGGTCATTGGATAAATGAATCACTGCATCATTGAATCATTGAATCATTGGATCATTGGGTCATTGAATCATTGAGTCATTGGATCATTGAATCATTGGATCATTGGGTCATTGGATCATTGAATCATTGGATCATTGAAACATTGGATCATTGAATCATTGAATCATTGGATCATTGGATCATTGAATCATTGGATCATTGAATCATTGGATAATTGGGTCATTGAATCATTGACTCATTGGGTCATTGGATAATTGGGTCATTGGATCATTGGATCATTGAATCATTGGATCATTGAAACATTGGATCATTGGATCATTGAATCATTGAATCATTGAATCATTGGATAATTGGGTCATTGAATCATTGACTCATTGGGTCATTGGATCATTGGGTCATTGGATCATTGGATCATTGAATCATTGGTCATTGAATCATTGAATCATTGATTCATTAAGTCACTGGATCATTGGATTATTAGTTCATTGTGTCATTGTGTCATTGCATCATTGAATTATTTGTTCAATAAATCATTGTTTCATTTGATCATTGGATCATTGAATTAATGGATCATTGAATCATTGGATCATTGAATCAATGGATCATTGAATCATTGAATCATTGGTCCTTGTATCATTGAATCATTGGATCATTGGATCATTGAATCTTTGGATCATTGGGTCATTCGATTATTGGATCATTGAATCTTTGAATCATTGGATCATTGAATCATTGGATCATTGGATCATTGAATCATTGGATCATTGGGTCATTGAATCATTAGTTCATTGGTTCATTGGATCTTTGAATCATTGGTTCATTGGATCATTGGATCATTGGTTCATTGAATCATTGTGTCATTTAATCATTGGATCATTGGATCATTTAATCATTGGGCTTGTGATCATTGGAACATTGGATCATTGGGTCATTGGGTCATTGAATCATTGGGTAATTGGATCATTGAATCATTGAATCATTGAATCAATGCATCATTGAATCATTGGATAATTGGGTCATTGAATCATTGGATCATTGTGTCATTGGATTATTGGATCATTGAATCATTGAATCATTGAATCATTCGATCATTAGGTCATTGAATCATTGATTTATTCTGTCATTGATTGATTGGATCATTGGATCATTGAATCATTGAATCATTGAATCATTGGATCATTGGAGCATTGAATCATTGGATCATTAGAGCATTGAATCATTGGATCATTGAATCATTGGATTCTTGGAGCATTGAATCAATGGTTCATTTGATCACTAGATTACTGAATCATTGGTTTATTGCATCATTGAATCATTGAATTATTGGATCAGATTTTCATTGGATCATTGGATCATTGATTCATTGGATCATTGATTCATTAAGTCACTGGATCATTGGATTATTAGTTCATTGTGTCATTGTGTCATTGCGTCATTGAATCATTTGTTCAATAAATCATTGTTTCATTTGATCATTGGATCATTGAATTAATGGAGCATTGAATCATTGGATCATTGAATCAATCGATCGTTGAATCATTGGTTCTTGGATCATTGAATCATTGAATCATTGGATCATTGGATCATTGAATCATTGGATCATTGGATCATTGAATCTTTGGATCATTGGACCATTGGGTCATTCGATTATTGGATCATTGAATCATTGGATCATTGGATCATTGGTTCATTGAATCATTGTGTCATTTAATCATTGGATCATTGAATCTTTGGATCATTGGACCATTGGGTCATTCGTTTATTGGATCATTGAATCATTGAATCATTGGATCATTGAATCATTGGATCATTGGATCATTGAATCATTGGATCATTGCGTTATTGAATCATTAGTTCATTGGTTCATTGGATCTTTGAATCATTGGGTCATTGAATCATTGGATCATTGGATCATTGAATCATTGGATCATTGGGTTATTGAATCATTGGTCATTGAATCATTGAATCATTGGATGCTTGGAGCATTGAATCATTGGATCATTGAATCATTGGATTCTTGGAGCATTGAATCAATGGTTCATTTGATCACTAGATTACTGAATCATTGGTTTATTGCATCATTGAATCATTGAATTATTGGATCAGATTTTCATTGGATCATTGGATCATTGATTCATTGGATCATTGATTCATTAAGTCACTGGATCATTGGATTATTAGTTAATTGTGTCATTGTGTCATTGCGTCATTGAATCATTTGTTCAATAAATCATTGTTTCATTTGATCATTGGATCATTGAATTAATGGATCATTGAATCATTGGATCATTGAATCAATGGATCATTGAATCATTGGTCCTTGGATCATTGAATCATTGAATCATTGGATCATTGGATCATTGAATCTTTGGATCATTGGACCATTGGGTCATTCGATTATTGGATCATTGAATCATTGAATCATTGGATCATTGAATCATTGGATCATTGGATCATTGAATCATTGGATCATTGGGTTATTGAATCATTAGTTCATTGGTTCATTGGATCTTTGAATCATTGGGTCATTGAATCATTGGATCATTGGATCATTGAATCATTGGATCATTGGGTTATTGAATCATTAGTTCATTGGTTCATTGGATCTTTGAATCATTGGGTCATTGAATCATTGGATCATTGGATCATTGAATCATTGGATCATTGGGTTATTGAATCATTAGTTCATTGGTTCATTGGATCTTTGAATCATTGGGTCTTTGAATCATTGGATCATTGGATCTTTGTGTCATTGAATCATTGGACGGTTGAATCATTGGATCATTGAAGCATTGGTTCATTGAATCATTGGTTCATTGAATCATTGTGTCATTTAATGATTGGATCATTGGATCATTTAATCATTGGTCTTTGGATCATTGAATCATTGGATCGTTGGATCATTTGATAATTGAATCATTGAATCATTGAATCATTGGATCATTGGGTCATTGTATCATTGATTCATTGGGTCATTGAATCATAGAATCATTGTATCATTGGTTCATGGAATCATTGATTCATTGAATCATTGATTCATTGAATCATTAAATCATTGAACCATTGAGTCAATGAATCATTGAATCATTGGATCATTGAATCCTTGAATCATTGTGTCATTGAATCATTGGATCATTGAATCCTTGAATCCTTGAATCATTGTGTAATTGATCATTAGATTGTCGTATCATTGGATCATTCGTCATTGAATCATTGGATCATTGAATCATTGGATCATTGGGTCATTGGTTCATGAATCATTGGATCGTTGGATCATTTGATAATTGAATCATTGAATCATTGGATCATTGGGTCATTGGATCATTGATTCATTGGGTCATTGAATCATAGAATCATTGTATCATTGGTTCATGGAATCATTGATTCATTGAATCATTAAATCATTGGATCATTGAATCCTTGAATCATTGTGTCATTGAATCATTGGGTCATTGAATGATTGGATCATTGAATCATTGGATCATTGAATTATTGGATCATTGAATCATTGGATCATTCAATCATTGGATCATTGGGTCATTGGGTCATTGGATCATTGGATCATTGGATCATTGGGTCATTGAATCATTGGATTATTGGCTCATTGAATCATTGGATCATTGGACCATTGGACTATCGGATAATTATATCATTGAATAATTGGATCATTGGATCATTGGATAATTATATCATTGGATCATTGAATCATTGGATTATTACGTCATTGAATCATTCAATCATTGGATCAATGGATAATTATATCATTGAGTCATTGGATCATTGGGTCATTGAATCATTGGATCATTGTGTCACTGGCTCATTGAATCGTTGACTCATTGAATCATTGAATCGTTGGATCATAGAATCATTGGATTATTGGATCATTGGAATATAGGGTCATTGAATCAAGGAATCATTGAGTCATTGAACCATTGGATCATTGGGACATTGTATCATTGTGTCATTGGATCATTGGGTCATTGGATCATTGGGATGTTGGAACATTGGGTCATTAAATCATTGGGTCATTGGATCATTGGGTCATTGGACCATTGCATCATTGCATCATTGGTTAATTAGGTCATTGGATCATTATTTCATTGTGTCATTGGATCTTTGGGTCATTGAAACATTGGACCATTGAATCATTGGATCATTAGATCAATGATTCATTGGATCATTGTGTCATTGGTTCATTGGGACATTGGGTCAATTGATCATTGAATCATTGGATCATTGGATCATTGAATTACTGAATCATTGAGTCATTGGATCATTGGATAATTGGATCAATGAGTCATCGAATCACTGGGTCATTTAATCATCGGAGCATTGGGTCATTGGGTCATTGGATCATTGAATCATTGAATCATTCATTCAATGGGTCTTTGGATCATTTTGTTATTGGAACAATGAATCATTGAATCATTGGGTCATTGGATCATTGACTCATTGTATCATTGTATCATTGTGTCATTGGTAATGGGCCATTGGATCATTGGGATGTTGGAACATTGGGTCATTAAATCATTGGGTCATTGGATCATTGGGTCATTGGATCCTTGCGTCATTGCATCATTGGTTAATTGCGTCATTGGATCTTTGGGTCATTGAATCATTGGACGATTGAATCATTTAATCATTGGATCATTGAATCATTGAATCATTGGATCTATGGATCTTTGGATCATTGGATCCTTCGTCATAGGATCATTGGATCATTGGGTCATTGAATCTTTGGGTCATTGAATGATCGGAACATTGGGTCATTGGATCATTGAATCATTGGTCCTTGGATCATTGAACCAATCGATCATTGGATTATTGGATTATTGATTTATTGAATCATTGGTTCAGTTGCTCATTGGATCAATGAGTCTTCGAATCACTGGGTCATTTGATCATTGGATCATTGGAATGATTGGGCCATTGAATCATTGGATCATTGGGTCATTGGATCATTGGGTCATTGGATCATTGGTTCATTGAATCATTGGGTCATTGGATCATTGGATCATTGGGTCATTGGGTCATTGATTCATTGGATTATTGGGTCATTTGACCATTGGATAATTATATCATTGAATAATTGGACCATTGGATCAATGGATAATTATATAATTGAGTCATTGAGTCATTGAATCATTGTATCATTGTATCATTGGATCATTGGGTTATTGAATCATTGGATCATTGGGTCATTGGATCATTGGTTCATTGAATGATTGAGTCATTGGGTCATTGGATCATTGGGTCATTGAATCTTTGGATGATTTAATCATTGGAACATTGCATCATTTTAACATTGAATCATTGGATCATTGGTTCATTGGATCATTGGTCATTGTACCATTGAATCATTGAGTGATTGTACCATTGGATCATTAAATCATTGGATCTATGGATCTTTGGATCATTGGATCCTTCGTCATAGGATCATTGGATCATTGGGTCATTGAATCTTTGGGTCATTGAATGATCGGAACATTGGGTCATTGGATCATTGAATCATTGGTCCTTGGATCATTGAACCAATCGATCATTGGATTATTGGATTATTGATTTATTGAATCATTGGTTCAGTTGCTCATTGGATCAATGAGTCTTCGAATCACTGGGTCATTTGATCATTGGATCATTGGGTCATTGGATCATTGGATCATTGGATCATTGGGCCTTTGGATCGTTGAATCATTGGGTCATTGAATCAGTGGGTCATTGAATCATTGAATGATTGGGCCATTGAATCATTGGATCATTGGGTCATTGGATCATTGGGTCATTGGATCATTGGTTCATTGAATCATTGGGTCATTGGATCATTGGATCATTGGGTCATTGGGTCATTGATTCATTGGATTATTGGGTCATTTGACCATTGGATAATTATATCATTGAATAATTGGATCATTGGATCAATGGATAATTATATCATTGAGTCATTGAATCATTGTATCATTGTATCATTGGATCATTGGGTTATTGAATCATTGGATCATTGGGTCATTGGATCATTGGTTCATTGAATGATTGAGTCATTGGGTCATTGGATCATTGGGTCATTGAATCTTTGGATGATTTAATCATTGGAACATTGCATCATTTTAACATTGAATCATTGGATCATTGGTTCATTGGATCATTGGTCATTGTACCATTGAATCATTGAGTGATTGTACCATTGGATCATTAAATCATTGGATCATTAAATCATTGGATCATTGGATCATTGGATCATTGGTTCATTGAATCATTGGGTCATTGGATCATTGGATCATTGGGTCATTGATTCATTGGATTATTGGGTCATTTGACCATTGGATAATTATATCATTGAATAATTGGATCATTGGATCAATGGATAATTATATCATTGAGTCATTGAATCATTGTATCATTGTATCATTGGATCATTGGGTTATTGAATCATTGGATCATTGGGTCATTGGATCATTGGTTCATTGAATGATTGAGTCATTGGGTCATTGGATCATTGGGTCATTGAATCTTTGGATGATTTAATCATTGGAACATTGCATCATTTTAACATTGAATCATTGGATCATTGGTTCATTGGATCATTGGTCATTGTACCATTGAATCATTGAGTGATTGTACCATTGGATCATTAAATCATTGGATCATTAAATCATTGGATCATTGGATCATTGGATCATTGGTTCATTGAATCATTGGGTCATTGGATCATTGGATCATTGGGTCATTGGGTCATTGATTCATTGGATTATTGGGTCATTTGACCATTGGATAATTATATCATTGAATAATTGGATCATTGGATCAATGGATAATTATATCATTGAGTCATTGAATCATTGTATCATTGTATCATTGGATCATTGGGTTATTGAATCATTGGATCATTGGGTCATTGAATCTTTGGATGATTTAATCATTGGAACATTGCATCATTTTAACATTGAATCATTGGATCATTGGTTCATTGGATCATTGGTCATTGTACCATTGAATCATTGAGTGATTGTACCATTGGATCATTAAATCATTGGATCATTAAATCATTGGATCATTGGATCATTGGATCATTGGTTCATTGAATCATTGGGTCATTGGATCGTTGGATCATTGGGTCATTGGGTCATTGATTCATTGGATTATTGGGTCATTTGACCATTGGATAATTATATCATTGAATAATTGGATCATTGGATCAATGGATAATTATATCATTGAGTCATTGAATCATTGTATCATTGTATCATTGGATCATTGGGTTATTGAATCATTGGATCATTGGGTCATTGGATCATTGGTTCATTGAATCATTGGGTCATTGGATCATTGGATCATTGGGTCATTGGGTCATTGATTCATTGGATTATTGGGTCATTTGACCATTGGATAATTATATCATTGAATAATTGGATCATTGGATCAATGGATAATTATATCACTGAGTCATTGAATCATTGTATCATTGTATCATTGGATCATTGGGTCATTGAATCTTTGGATGATTTAATCATTGGAACATTGCATCATTTTAACATTGAATCATTGGATCATTGGTTCATTGGATCATTGGTCATTGTACCATTGAATCATTGAGTGATTGTACCATTGGATCATTAAATCATTGGATCATTAAATCATTGGATCATTGGATCATTGGATCATAGGGTCATTGAATCATTGTGTCATTGGACCATTGGATGATAGGATCATTGAATCAATGGGTCATTGAATCATTGGATCGCTGGATCATTGGTTCGTTGGAACATTGAATCATTGAATCATTGGATTATTGAATCAATGAATCATTGGATCATTGGATCACCGGGTCATTGAATGATGGGATCATTGGATCATTGAATGATGGGATCATTGGGTCATTGGATCATTGAATAATTGGATCATTGGATCATTGGATCATTGGATCATTGAATCTTTGGATCATTGGTTCATTGGTCCATTGAATCATTGTGTCATTGAATCATCGGAACATTGGGTCTTGGATCATTGAATCATTGGTCCTTGGATCATTGAACCAATGGATCTTTGGGTAATTGGATTATTGATATTTTGTATCATTGGTTCAGTGGATCATTGGATCAATGAATCATCGAATCACTGGGTAATTTGATCATCGGAACATTGGGTCATTGAATCATTGGATCACTGGGTCATTGAATCATTGGGTCATTGGATCATTGAATCATTGGTCATTGACTCCTTGGGTCATTGGGTCATTGAATCATTGAATTATTGAAACATTGGATCAGTGAATCATTGGATTATTGGATCATAGGGTCATTGGACCATTGGGTTATTGTATCTTTGGATCATTGGATCATTGACTCATTGGATCATTGTGTCATTGACTCATTGGATCATTGAATCATTGGATCATTGTGTCATTGAATCATTGGATCATTGATTCATTGAATCATTGGATCTTTGGAACACTAGATCTTTGGTCATTGGATCATTGGTTCATTTGGTAATTGAACCACTGGATTATTGGATCACTTGCTCTTTGGTCATTGGATCATTGAATCATCAGAACATTGGGTCATTGGATATTTGGGTCATTGGATCTTTGCATCATTGGATCATTGAATCATTGGATCATTGTGTCATTAAATCATTGGATCATTGCATCATTGAATCATTTCGTCATTGGTTGATTGGGTCATTGAATCATTGGAACATTGGGTCATTGGATCTTTGGTTCATTGGATCGTTGCGTCATTGGGTCATTGAACCATTGGGTCATTGGATCACTGAATGATTTAATCATTGAATCATTGGATCATTGAATCATTGTTCATTGAATCATGGGATCATTGGGTCATTGGATCTTTGGTTCATTGGATCTTTGCGTCATTGGGTCATTGAACCATTGGGTCATTGGATCACTGAATGATTTAATCATTGAATCATTGAATCATTGGATCATTGAATCATTGTTCATTGAATCATGGGATCATTGGATAATTGAATCATTGTATCATTGGATCATTGGATAATTGAATCACTGGATCATTGTGTCATTGAATCATTGGATCATTGAATCATTGGAACATTGAATCATTGGATCATTGATTCAATGTGTTATTGAATCATTGGATTATTGGATCATTGAATATTTGGAACATTGGATCATTGAATCAATGGATCATTGACACATTGGGTCATTGCATCACTGCATCATTGAATCATTGTTTCATTGAATCGTTGGATCTTTGGATCTCCAGATCTTTGGTCAATAGATCATTGGATCATTGGGTCATTGAATCATTGGATCATGGATCACTTGATCTTTGGTCATTGAAGCATTGGATCATTGTGTCATTGGATCATTGTTTCATTGGATCATTGGGTTATTGGGCCATTGGGTCATTGGACCATTGGATGAATGAGTCATCGAATCATTGTGTCATTGGGTCATTGGATCATTAAATCATAGGATAATTGTATCATTGGAAGATTGTATCATTGAATCAATGAAACATTTGAACATTGGATCATTGGATCATTGAATCATTGGATCTTTGGATCATTGGATCATTGAATCATTGGATCCTTCGTCATTGGATGATTGGATCATTGGGTCATTGAATCATTGGGTCATTGAATGATCGGAACATTGCATCATTGGATCATTGAATCATTAGTCCTTGGATCATTGAACCAATCGATCATCGGATTATTGGATTATTGATTTATTGAATCATTGGTTCAGTTGCTCATTGGATCAATGAGTCATCGAATCACTGGGTCATTTTATCATTGGATCATTGGATCATTGGTTCATTGAATCATTGGGTCATTGGATCGTTGAATCATTGGGTCATTGGATTATTGAATCATTGAATGATTGGGCCATTGAATCATTGGGTTATTTAATCATCAGAACATTGGGTCATTGGATCATTGAATCATTGAATCATTGGATCATTGGGTCATTGAATCATTGAATCATTGGATCATTGGGTCATTGGATCATTGGGTCACTGGATCATTGGATCATTGGGTCATTTAATCATTGTATCGTTGTATCATAGGTTCATTGGATCATTGAATCAATGGGTCATTGAATCATTGGATCTTTGGATCATTGGATCATTGAATCATTGGATCGTTGAATCATTGGGTCATTGGGTTATTGAATCATTGAATGATTGGGCCATTGAATCATTGGATCTTTGGATCATTGGATCCTTCGTCATTGAATCATTGGGTCATTTAATCATCAGAACATTGGGTCATTGGATCATTGAATCATTGGTCCTTGGATCATTGAACCAATCGATCATTGGATTATTGGATTATTGATTTATTGAATCATTGGTTCAGTTGCTCATTGGATCAATGAGTCATCGAATCACTGGGTCATTTGATCATTGGATCATTGGGTCATTGGGTCATTGGTTCATTGAATCATTGGGTCATTGGATCGTTGTACCATTGGGTCATTGAATCATTGGATCATTGAATCATTGGATCATTGGGTCATTGGGTCATTGGGTCATTGGATCATTGGGTCATTTAATCATTGTATCGTTGTATCATAGGATCATTGAATCACTGGGTCATTGGGTTATTGAATCATTGAATCATTGGATCATTGGACAATTACATCATTGGATCATTGGATCATTATATCATTGATTAATTGGATCATTGAATCATTGGATCATTGAATAATTGAATCATTGGAACATTGAATCATTGAATTATTGGATCATTGAATCATTGGAGCATTTAATCATTGGATCATTGGATCAAGGAATCATCGAATCACTGGGTCATTTGATCATCAGAGCATTGGGTCATTGGATCATTGGTTCATTAAATGATTGTGTCATTGGGTCATTGGATCATTGAATCATTGGGTCATTGAATCGTTCATTCAATGGGTCTTTGGATCATTTTGTTATTGGAACAATGAATCATTGAATCATTGGGTCATTTGATCATTGAATCATTGTATCATTGTGTCATTGGTAATGGGCCATTGGATCATTGGGATGTTGGAACATTGTGTCATTGGATCATTGGGTCATTGGATCATTGGGATGTTGGAACATTGGGTCATTAAATCATTGGGTCATTAAATCATTGGGTCATTGGATCATTGCGTCATTGCATCATTGGTTAATTAGGTCATTGGATCATTATTTCATTGCGTCATTGGATCTTTGGGTCATTGAATCATTAGTCCATTGAATCATTGAATCATGGAATCATTGGATCATTGAATCATTGAATTATTGGATCTTTGGATCATTGGATCCTTCGTCATTGGATCATTGGATCATTCGGTCATTGAATCATTGGGTCATTGAATCATCAGAACATTGGGTCATTGGATCATGGAATCATTGGTCCTTGGATCATTGAATCAATCGATCATTGGATTATTGGATTATTGATTTATTGAATCATTGGTTCAGTTGCCCATTGGATCAATGAGTCATCGAATCACTGGGTCAATTGATTATTGGATCATTGGGTCATTGGATCATTGGTTCATTGAATCAGTGGATCATTGGATCATTGGGTCATTGGATCATTGGTTCATTGAATCATTGGATCATTGGATCATTGGGTCATTGGATCATTGGTTCATTGAATCATTGGGTCATTGGATCGCTCAATCATTGGGTCATTGAATCAGTGGATCATTGGGTCATTGAATCATTGAATGATTGGGCCATTGAATCATTGAATCATTGGATCATTGGGTCATTGAATCATGGAATCATTGGGTCATTGAATCATTGGATAATTAGATCATTGGGTCATTGAATCATGGAATCATTGGGTCATTGAATCATTGAATCATTGGATCTTTGGTTCATTGGGTCATTGACTCATTGGGTCATTGACTCATTGAATCATTGGCTCATTGAATCAATGAATTCTTGAAACATTGGACCAATGAATTATTGGATCATTGAATCATTGGATCATTGGGTCATTGGATCGTTGTATCGTTGTATCATTGGATCATTGGATCATTGGATCATTGAATCATTGGGTTATTGAATCATTGGATCATTGTATCATTGGATCATTGGGTCATTGGATCATTGGATCAATGAGTCATTGAATCACTGGGTCATTTGATCATCGGAGCATTGGGTCATTGGATCATTGGTTCATTGAATGATTGGGTCGTTGGGTCTTTGGATCATTGAATCATTGGGTCATTGAATCTTTGGATAATTTAATCATTGGAGCATGGCAACATTTTAACATTGAATCATTGGGTCATTGATTCGTTGGATCATTGAATTATTGAATCATTCATTCATTGGGTCTTTGGATCATTGGGCTGTTGGAATATTGGGTCATTAAATCATTTGGTCATTGGATCGTTGGGTCATTGGATCGTTGGGTCATTGGATCATTGGGTCATTGGATCATTGGGTCATTGGATCATTGTGTCATTGGATCATTGTGTCATTGCATCATTGTTTAATTAGGTCATTGGAGCATTATTTCATTGCGTCATTGGATCATTAGATCAATGAATCATTGGATCATTGTGTCATTGGGTCATTGGGACATTGGGTCAATTGATCATTGAACCATTGGATCATTGGATCATTGAATTATTGGATCATTGAGTCATTAGGTCATTGAGTCATTGGATCATTGGATAATTGGATCAATGAATCATTGGATCATTGGTTCATTGGTCATTGTGTCATTAAATCATTAGATCATTTAATCATTGGATCATTCGGTCATTGGATCATTAAATCATTGGACCATTGGATCATTGAATCATTGGATCATATGGTCATTGAATCATTGTGTCATTGGACCATTGGATCATAGGATCATTGAATCAATGGGTCATTGAATCATTGGATCACTGGGTCATTGGTTCATTGGATCATTGAATCATTGAATCATTGGATTATTGAATCAGTGAATCATTGGATCATCGGGTCATTGAATGATGGGATCATCGGGTCATTGGATCATTGAATAATTGGATTATTGTATCATTGGAACATTGTATCATTGAATGAATTAATCATTGGACCATTGGATCATTGATTCATTGGATCATATAGTCATTGAATCATTGTGTCATTGGACCATTGGATCATAGTATCATTGAATCAATGGGTCATTGAATCATTGGATCACTGGGTCATTGGTTCATTGGATCATTGAATCATTGAATCATTGGATTATTGAATCAATGAATCATTGGATCATCGGGTCATTGAATGATGGGATCATTGGGTCATTGAATGATGGGATCATCGGGTCATTGGATCATTGAATAATTGGATTATTGTATCATTGGAACATTGTATCATTGAATGAATTAATCATTTGAACATTGGGTCATTGGATCTTTGGATCATTGGATCATTGAATCATTGGGTCATTGCTTCATTGGATCATTGGATCATTGAATCATTGGATCATTGAATAATTGAATCATTGGATCCTTCGTCTTTGGATCATTGGTTCATTGGTCCATTGAATCATTGTGTCATTGAATGATCGGAACATTGGGTCATTGGATCATTGAATCATTGGTCCTTGGATCATTGAACCGTTGGATCTTTGGGTAATTGGATTATTGATTTATTGTATCATTGGTTCAGTGGATCATTGAATCATTGGGTCATTGGATCATTGAATCATTGAATCATTGGATCACTGGGTTATTGAATCATTGGGTCATTGGATCATTGAATCATTGGGTCATTGGATCATTGAATCATTGGTCATTGACTCCTTGGATCATTGGGTCATTGAATCATTGGATTATTGTATCATTGGATTATTGTATCATTGGATTATTGGATCATTGGATCATTGTGTCATTGAATCACTGGATCATTGAATCATTGGATCATTGTGTCATTGGATCACTGGATCATTGAATAATTGTATCATTGGATCATTGGATCATTGAATTATTGGGTCATTGGATCATTTAGTCATTGGGTTATTGAATCGTTGTATCATTGTATCATTGTATAATTGGATCATTGGATCATTGAATCATTGGCTCATTGTGTCATTGAATCATTGGATCATTAGGCCATTGGATCATTGGAACACTAGATCTTTGGTCATTGGATCATTGGTTCATTTGGTCATTGAATCATTGGATCTTTGGATCATTTGATCTTTGTTCATTGGATTATTGAATCATTGGAACATTGGGTCACAGGATCTTTGGGTCATTGGATCTTTGTGTCATTGGATCATTGAATCATTGGATCATTGAATCATTGGATCATTGAATCATTGGATCATTGTGTCATTTGATCTTTGGTTCATTGGATCTTTGCGTCATTGGGTCATTGAACGATTGGGTCATTGGATCACTGAATGATTTAATCATTGGATCATTGAATCATTGAATTATTGTATCATTGAATCATTGGATAGTTGAATCATTGGATCATTGTGTCAATGAATCATTGGATCATTGAATCATTGAATCGTTGGGTTATTGGGTCATTGAATCATTAGATCATTGAATCATTGGAACATTGAATCATTGGATCATTGAATCATTGGATCATTGTATCATTGAATCATTGGATAATTGAATCATTGGATCATTGTGTCAATGAATCATTGGATCATTGAATCATTGGAACATTGAATCATTGGATCATTGATTCAATGTGTTATTGAATCAATGGATTATTGGATCATTGAATATTTGGACCATTGGATCATTGGCTCATTGAAACATTGAATCTTTCGATCATTGAATCATTGTGTCATTGGATCATTTGATCGTTCGGTCATTGTGTCTTGGGGTCATTGGATAATTGCACCATTGAGTCAATTGTTCATTGGGTCATTGAATCATTGGTTCATTGAGTGATTGAATCTTGGACCAGTGAATCATTGAATCACTGAGTCATTGAAACATTGAATCTTTCGATCATTGAATCATTGTGTCAATCGATCATCTGATCATTGAATCATAGATCATTGAATCAATGGATCATTGGATCATTAGGTCATTGTGTCTTGGGGTCATTGGATCAATGGTTCATTGGAACATTGTGTCATTGAATCATTGGATCATTGAATCATTGGATCATTGGATTATTGGATCATTGGATCATTGGATTATTGGATCATTGGGTCATTGAATCATTGAATCGTTGGAACATTGAATCGTTGAACCATTGAATCGTTGAACCATTGGATCAATGGAACATTGAATCATTGGATCATTGGATTATTGTATCATTGTATCATTGGGTCATTGAATCATTGGATCATTGGATCATTTTAATCATTGGATCATTGAATCGTTGAATCGTATGAACATTGAATCATTGAATCTTTGGATCAATGAAACATTGAATCATTGGATCATTGGATCATTGAATCATTGAATCATTGGATAACTGGATCACTCATTCATTGGATAATTGATTCATTGGATCATTGGAACATTGAATTAATCATTGGATCATTGGTCATTGGATCATTGAATCATTGGATCATTGAATCATTGGATCATTGAATCATTGGATCATTGAATCATTGGATCATTCAATCATTGGATCATTGAATCATTGGATCATTGGATCAATGTAAAATTTAATCATTGAATCAATGGATCATTCAATCATTGAATCATTGGATCGTTGGATCATTGAATCATTCGATCATTGAATGATTGGATCGTTGGATCATTCAATCATTGAGACATTGTATCATTCGATCATTGAATCATTGTATCATTAGATAATTGAATCAATGGATCATGGGATCATTAGGTCATTGTATCTTGGGGTCATTGGAACAATGGACCATTGGGTCATTGGTTATTTGGGTCATTGGATCATTGGATCGTTGGATCATTGAATCATTGGACCATTGGGTCATTGGATCATTGGTATATTGTTTCGTTGAATCATTGAATCATTGAAACATTGAATCATTGGATCATTGGATCATTGAATCATTGAAACATTGAATCATTGGATTATTGGATCATTGGATCATTGAATCATTGAAACATTGGATGATTCCGTCATTGAATCATTGGATCATTGAATCATTGCATCAGTGGATCATTGAATCATTGGATCATTGGATGATTCCGTCATTGAATCATTTCATCAGTGGATCGTTGAATTATTGGATCATTTTAATCATTCGGTCATTGAATCATTGAGTGATTGTGCCAATGGATCATTGAATCATTGTAACATTGGATCATTGAATCATTGGGTCATAGGATCATTCTGTCATTGCGTCATTCGATCATTGGATCATTGAGCCGTTGTTACAATGGATCATTGGATCACTGAATCATTGGATCATTGAATTATTAAATCATTGGATCATTGAATTATTGGATCATTGAGTAATTCGATAATTGAATCATTTAATCATTGGGTCATTGGATCATTGGATCATTGAATCATTGAATCTTTGGATCATTGAATCATTGAATAATTTGATCATTCATTCATTGGATAATTGATTCATTAGATCATTGGACCATTCAATCATTGAATCATTGAATCGTTGGATCATTGGTCATTGGATCATTAGATCATTGGGTTATTGGATCATTGTGTCATTGGGTCATTGATTCATTGGATCATTGGGTCATGGGATAATTGTGTCATTGTTTGATTGGGTAATTGAATCATTGCATCATTGGATCATAGAATTATTGAAACATTGGGTCAATGGATCATTTGGTCATTGAATCATTTGATCATTGGGTCATTGGATCATTGAATCATTGGATCATTTGGTCATTGAATCATTGGATCATTGGACCATTGGATCATTGGACCATTGGATCATTGAATCGTTGGATTATTGAATCATTGGATGATTGAATCATTGAATCATTGTTTCATTGCATCATTGGGTCATTGGATCATTGGATCATTTGGTCATTGAATCATTGGGTCATTGCTTCATTGGATCATTGGATCATTGAATCATTGGATCATTGAATAATTGAATCATTGGATCCTTCGTCTTTGGATCATTGGTTCATTGGTCCATTGAATCATTGTGTCATTGAATGATCGGAACATTGGGTCATTGGATCATTGAATCATTGGTCCTTGGATCATTGAACCGTTGGATCTTTGGGTAATTGGATTATTGATTTATTGTATCATTGGTTCAGTGGATCATTGGATCAATGAGCCATCGAATCACTGGGTAATTTGATCATCGGAACATTGGGTCATTGGATCATTGGATCATTGAATCATTGGATCACTGGGTTATTGAATCATTGGGTCATTGGATCATTGAATCATTGGGTCATTGGATCATTGAATCATTGGTCATTGACTCCTTGGATCATTGGGTCATTGAATCATTGGATTATTGTATCATTGGATTATTGTATCATTGGATTATTGGATCATTGGATCATTGAATCATTGGATCATTGTGTCATTGAATCACTGGATCATTGAATCATTGGATCATTGTGTCATTGGATCACTGGATCATTGAATAATTGTATCATTGGATCATTGGATCATTGAATCATTGGGTCATTGGATCATTTAGTCATTGGGTTATTGAATCGTTGTATCATTGTATCATTGTATAATTGGATCATTGGATCATTGAATCATTGGCTCATTGTGTCATTGAATCATTGGATCATTAGGCCATTGGATCATTGGAACACTAGATCTTTGGTCATTGGATCATTGGTTCATTTGGTCATTGAATCATTGGATCTTTGGATCATTTGATCTTTGTTCATTGGATTATTGAATCATTGGAACATTGGGTCATAGGATCTTTGGGTCATTGGATCTTTGTGTCATTGGATCATTGAATCATTGGATCATTGAATCATTGGATCATTGAATCATTGGATCATTGTGTCATTTGATCTTTGGTTCATTGGATCTTTGCGTCATTGGGTCATTGAACGATTGGGTCATTGGATCACTGAATGATTTAATCATTGGATCATTGAATCATTGAATCATTGTATCATTGAATCATTGGATAGTTGAATCATTGGATCATTGTGTCAATGAATCATTGGATCATTGAATCATTGAATCGTTGGGTTATTGGGTCATTGAATCATTAGATCATTGAATCATTGGAACATTGAATCATTGGATCATTGAATCATTGGATCATTGTATCATTGAATCATTGGATAATTGAATCATTGGATCATTGTGTCAATGAATCATTGGATCATTGAATCATTGGAACATTGAATCATTGGATCATTGATTCAATGTGTTATTGAATCAATGGATTATTGGATCATTGAATATTTGGATCATTGGATCACTGAATCAATGGATTATTGACTCATTGGGTCATTGAATCATTGCATCATTGATTCATTGGGACATTGTATCATTGGATCATTGATTCAATGTGTTATTGAATCAATGGATTATTGGATCATTGAATATTTGGACCATTGGATCATTGGCTCATTGAAACATTGAATCTTTCGATCATTGAATCATTGTGTCATTGGATCATTTGATCGTTCGGTCATTGTGTCTTGGGGTCATTGGATAATTGCACCATTGAGTCAATTGTTCATTGGGTCATTGAATCATTGGTTCATTGAGTGATTGAATCTTGGACCAGTGAATCATTGAATCACTGAGTCATTGAAACATTGAATCTTTCGATCATTGAATCATTGTGTCAATCGATCATCTGATCATTGAATCATAGATCATTGAATCAATGGATCATTGGATCATTAGGTCATTGTGTCTTGGGGTCATTGGATCAATGGTTCATTGGAACATTGTGTCATTGAATCATTGGATCATTGAATCATTGGATCATTGGATTATTGGATCATTGGATCATTGGATTATTGGATCATTGGGTCATTGAATCATTGAATCGTTGGAACATTGAATCGTTGAACCATTGAATCGTTGAACCATTGGATCAATGGAACATTGAATCATTGGATCATTGGATTATTGTATCATTGTATCATTGGGTCATTGAATCATTGGATCATTGGATCATTTTAATCATTGGATCATTGAATCGTTGAATCGTATGAACATTGAATCATTGAATCTTTGGATCAATGAAACATTGAATCATTGGATCATTGGATCATTGAATCATTGAATCATTGGATAACTGGATCACTCATTCATTGGATAATTGATTCATTGGATCATTGGAACATTGAATTAATCATTGGATCATTGGTCATTGGATCATTGAATCATTGAATCATTGGATCATTGGATCATTGGATCGTTGGATCATTGAATCATTGAATCATTGGATCATTGAATCATTGGATCATTGATTAATTGGATCATTGGTCATTGAATCATTGGATCATTGGTCATTGGATCATTGGATCATTGGATCGTTGGATCATTGAATCATTGAAACATTGAATCATTGGATCATTGGATCATTGAATCATTCAATCATTGGATCATTGAATCATTGGATCATTGGATCAATGTAAAATTTAATCATTGAATCAATGGATCATTCAATCATTGAATCATTGGATCGTTGGATCATTGAATCATTCGATCATTGAATGATTGGATCGTTGGATCATTCAATCATTGAGACATTGTATCATTCGATCAATGAATCATTGTATCATTAGATAATTGAATCAATGGATCATGCGATCATTAGGTCATTGTATCTTGGGGTCATTGGAACAATGGACCATTGGGTCATTGGTTATTTGGGTCATTGGATCATTGGATCGTTGGATCATTGAATCATTGGACCATTGGGTCATTGGATCATTGGTATATTGTTTCGTTGAATCATTGAATCATTGAAACATTGAATCATTGGATCATTGGATCATTGAATCATTGAAACATTGAATCATTGGATTATTGGATCATTGGATCATTGAATCATTGAAACATTGGATGATTCCGTCATTGAATCATTGGATCATTGAATCATTGCATCAGTGGATCATTGAATCATTGGATCATTGGATGATTCCGTCATTGAATCATTTCATCAGTGGATCGTTGAATTATTGGATCATTTTAATCATTCGGTCATTGAATCATTGAGTGATTGTGCCAATGGATCATTGAATCATTGTAACATTGGATCATTGAATCATTGGGTCATAGGATCATTCTGTCATTGCGTCATTCGATCATTGGATCATTGAGCCGTTGTTACAATGGATCATTGGATCACTGAATCATTGGATCATTGAATTATTAAATCATTGGATCATTGAATTATTGGATCATTGAGTAATTCGATAATTGAATCATTTAATCATTGGGTCATTGGATCATTGGATCATTGAATCATTGAATCTTTGGATCATTGAATCATTGAATAATTTGATCATTCATTCATTGGATAATTGATTCATTAGATCATTGGACCATTCAATCATTGAATCATTGAATCGTTGGATCATTGGTCATTGGATCATTAGATCATTGGGTTATTGGATCATTGTGTCATTGGGTCATTGATTCATTGGATCATTGGGTCATGGGATAATTGTGTCATTGTTTGATTGGGTAATTGAATCATTGCATCATTGGATCATAGAATTATTGAAACATTGGGTCAATGGATCATTTGGTCATTGAATCATTTGATCATTGGGTCATTGGATCATTGAATCATTGGATCATTTGGTCATTGAATCATTGGATCATTGGACCATTGGATCATTGGACCATTGGATCATTGAATCGTTGGATTATTGAATCATTGGATGATTGAATCATTGAATCATTGTTTCATTGCATCATTGGGTCATTGGATCATTGGATCATTTGGTCATTGAATCATTGGGTCATTGCTTCATTGGATCATTGGATCATTGAATCATTGGATCATTGAATAATTGAATCATTGGATCCTTCGTCTTTGGATCATTGGTTCATTGGTCCATTGAATCATTGTGTCATTGAATGATCGGAACATTGGGTCATTGGATCATTGAATCATTGGTCCTTGGATCATTGAACCGTTGGATCTTTGGGTAATTGGATTATTGATTTATTGTATCATTGGTTCAGTGGATCATTGGATCAATGAGCCATCGAATCACTGGGTAATTTGATCATCGGAACATTGGGTCATTGGATCATTGGATCATTGAATCATTGGATCACTGGGTTATTGAATCATTGGGTCATTGGATCATTGAATCATTGGGTCATTGGATCATTGAATCATTGGTCATTGACTCCTTGGATCATTGGGTCATTGAATCATTGGATTATTGTATCATTGGATTATTGTATCATTGGATTATTGGATCATTGAATCATTGGATCATTGTGTCATTGAATCACTGGATCATTGAATCATTGGATCATTGTGTCATTGGATCACTGGATCATTGAATAATTGTATCATTGGATCATTGGATCATTGAATCATTGGGTCATTGGATCATTTAGTCATTGGGTTATTGAATCGTTGTATCATTGTATCATTGTATAATTGGATCATTGGATCATTGAATCATTGGCTCATTGTGTCATTGAATCATTGGATCATTAGGCCATTGGATCATTGGAACACTAGATCTTTGGTCATTGGATCATTGGTTCATTTGGTCATTGAATCATTGGATCTTTGGATCATTTGATCTTTGTTCATTGGATTATTGAATCATTGGAACATTGGGTCATAGGATCTTTGGGTCATTGGATCTTTGTGTCATTGGATCATTGAATCATTGGATCATTGAATCATTGGATCATTGAATCATTGGATCATTGTGTCATTTGATCTTTGGTTCATTGGATCTTTGCGTCATTGGGTCATTGAACGATTGGGTCATTGGATCACTGAATGATTTAATCATTGGATCATTGAATCATTGAATCATTGTATCATTGAATCATTGGATAGTTGAATCATTGGATCATTGTGTCAATGAATCATTGGATCATTGAATCATTGAATCGTTGGGTTATTGGGTCATTGAATCATTAGATCATTGAATCATTGGAACATTGAATCATTGGATCATTGAATCATTGGATAATTGAATCATTGGATCATTGTGTCAATGAATCATTGGATCATTGAATCATTGGAACATTGAATCATTGGATCATTGATTCAATGTGTTATTGAATCAATGGATTATTGGATCATTGAATATTTGGATCATTGGATCACTGAATCAATGGATTATTGACTCATTGGGTCATTGAATCATTGCATCATTGATTCATTGGGACATTGTATCATTGGATCATTGATTCAATGTGTTATTGAATCAATGGATTATTGGATCATTGAATATTTGGACCATTGGATCATTGGCTCATTGAAACATTGAATCTTTCGATCATTGAATCATTGTGTCATTGGATCATTTGATCGTTCGGTCATTGTGTCTTGGGGTCATTGGATAATTGCACCATTGAGTCAATTGTTCATTGGGTCATTGAATCATTGGTTCATTGAGTGATTGAATCTTGGACCAGTGAATCATTGAATCACTGAGTCATTGAAACATTGAATCTTTCGATCATTGAATCATTGTGTCAATCGATCATCTGATCATTGAATCATAGATCATTGAATCAATGGATCATTGGATCATTAGGTCATTGTGTCTTGGGGTCATTGGATCAATGGTTCATTGGAACATTGTGTCATTGAATCATTGGATCATTGAATCATTGGATCATTGGATTATTGGATCATTGGATCATTGGATTATTGGATCATTGGGTCATTGAATCATTGAATCGTTGGAACATTGAATCGTTGAACCATTGAATCGTTGAACCATTGGATCAATGGAACATTGAATCATTGGATCATTGGATTATTGTATCATTGTATCATTGGGTCATTGAATCATTGGATCATTGGATCATTTTAATCATTGGATCATTGAATCGTTGAATCGTATGAACATTGAATCATTGAATCTTTGGATCAATGAAACATTGAATCATTGGATCATTGGATCATTGAATCATTGAATCATTGGATAACTGGATCACTCATTCATTGGATAATTGATTCATTGGATCATTGGAACATTGAATTAATCATTGGATCATTGGTCATTGGATCATTGAATCATTGGATCATTGGATCATTGGATCGTTGGATCATTGAATCATTGAATCATTGGATCATTGAATCATTGGATCATTGAATCATTGGATCATTGGTCATTGAATCATTGGATCATTGGTCATTGGATCATTGGATCATTGGATCGTTGGATCATTGAATCATTGAAACATTGAATCATTGGATCATTGGATCATTGAATCATTCAATCATTGGATCATTGAATCATTGGATCATTGGATCAATGTAAAATTTAATCATTGAATCAATGGATCATTCAATCATTGAATCATTGGATCGTTGGATCATTGAATCATTCGATCATTGAATGATTGGATCGTTGGATCATTCAATCATTGTGACATTGTATCATTCGATCATTGAATCATTGTATCATTAGATAATTGAATCAATGGATCATGGGATCATTAGGTCATTGTATCTTGGGGTCATTGGAACAATGGACCATTGGGTCATTGGTTATTTGGGTCATTGGATCATTGGATCGTTGGATCATTGAATCATTGGACCATTGGGTCATTGGATCATTGGTATATTGTTTCGTTGAATCATTGAATCATTGAAACATTGAATCATTGGATCATTGGATCATTGAATCATTGAAACATTGAATCATTGGATTATTGGATCATTGGATCATTGAATCATTGAAACATTGGATGATTCCGTCATTGAATCATTGGATCATTGAATCATTGCATCAGTGGATCATTGAATCATTGGATCATTGGATGATTCCGTCATTGAATCATTTCATCAGTGGATCGTTGAATTATTGGATCATTTTAATCATTCGGTCATTGAATCATTGAGTGATTGTGCCAATGGATCATTGAATCATTGTAACATTGGATCATTGAATCATTGGGTCATAGGATCATTCTGTCATTGCGTCATTCGATCATTGGATCATTGAGCCGTTGTTACAATGGATCATTGGATCACTGAATCATTGGATCATTGAATTATTAAATCATTGGATCATTGAATTATTGGATCATTGAGTAATTCGATAATTGAATCATTTAATCATTGGGTCATTGGATCATTGGATCATTGAATCATTGAATCTTTGGATCATTGAATCATTGAATAATTTGATCATTCATTCATTGGATAATTGATTCATTAGATCATTGGACCATTCAATCATTGAATCATTGAATCGTTGGATCATTGGTCATTGGATCATTGTGTCATTGGGTTATTGGATCATTGTGTCATTGGGTCATTGATTCATTGGATCATTGGGTCATGGGATAATTGTGTCATTGTTTGATTGGGTAATTGAATCATTGCATCATTGGATCATAGAATTATTGAAACATTGGGTCAATGGATCATTTGGTCATTGAATCATTTGATCATTGGGTCATTGGATCATTGAATCATTGGATCATTTGGTCATTGAATCATTGGATCATTGGACCATTGGATCATTGGACCATTGGATCATTGAATCGTTGGATTATTGAATCATTGGATGATTGAATCATTGAATCATTGTTTCATTGCATCATTGGGTCATTGGATCATTGGATCATTTGGTCATTGAATAATTTGATCATTGGGTCATTGGATCATTGAATCATTGGATCATTGGACCGTTGGATCATTGGACCGTTGGATCATTGAATCATTGGATGATTGAATCATTGGAACATTGCATCATTGCATCATTGGATCATTGAATCATTTGGTCATTGGATCATTGTGTCATTGGATCATTGGGTCATGGGATCATTGGATCATTGCATCTTTGATTCAATGGTTATTGTATCAGTGGATCATTGGGCCAATGATTCATTGGATCATTGGATCATAGAATTATTGAATCATTGGGACATTGAATCATTGAATCATTGGATCATAGAATTATTGAATCATTGGGACATTGAATCATTGGATCATTGGATCATAGAATTATTGAATCATTGGGACATTGAATCATTGCATCATTGGATCATAGAATTATTGAAACATTGGGTCAATGGATCATTTGGTCATTGAATCATTTGATCATTGGGTCATTGGATCATTGAATCATTGGATCATTTGGTCATTGAATCATTGGATCATTGGACCATTGGATCATTGGACCATTGGATCATTGAATCGTTGGATTATTGAATCATTGGATGATTGAATCATTGAATCATTGTTTCATTGCATCATTGGGTCATTGGATCATTGGATCATTTGGTCATTGAATCATTTGATCATTGGGTCATTGGATCATTGAATCATTGGATCATTGGACCGTTGGATCATTGGACCGTTGGATCATTGAATCATTGGATGATTGAATCATTGGAACATTGCATCATTGGATCATTGAATCATTTGGTCATTGGATCATTGTGTCATTGGATCATTGGGTCATGGGATCATTGGATCATTGCATCTTTGATTCAATGGTCATTGTATCAGTGGATCATTGGGCCAATGATTCATTGGATCATTGGATCATAGAATTATTGAATCATTGGGACATTGAATCATTGAATCATTGGATCATAGAATTATTGAATCATTGGGACATTGAATCATTGGATCATTGGATCATAGAATTATTGAATCATTGGGACATTGAATCATTGGATCATTGGATCATAGAATTATTGAATCATTGGGACATTGGATCATTGAATCATTGGATTGTTTGGTCATTGAATCATTGGCTCATTTCGTCATAGATTCAATGTATCATTGGGTCATTGAACCATTGGGTCATTGAATCATTGAATCATTGTTTCATTCCATCATTGGATCATTGAATCATTGGATCATTGGATCATTGGATCAGAGAATCATTGGGTTATTGGATCATTAGTTCATTGGATCATTGGATCTTTGGATCAATGAATCATTGGATCATTGAATCATTTGATCATTGGATCATTGAATCGTTGGGTCATTGGATCATTGAATCATTTGATCAATTGAATCATGGAATCAATGAATCATTGGATCATTGAATCATTGAATCATTGATCTATTGGATTATTTGATCATTGAATCATTGCATAATTGGATCGTTGAATCATTGAATGATTGAATAATTGGATCATTAAGTCATTAAATCATTGGATCAATGCACCATTGGACCATTTGATCATTGAATCATTGAATCATTGGATCATTCGTCATTGGATCAGTGAATCATTGGTCCAGTGAATCATTGGATCATCGGATCATTGTATCATTGTATCATTGGGTCATTGGGTCATTGGATCATTGAATCATTGGATCATTGGATCATTGAAACATTGAATAATTGGATCATTGGTTTATTGGATCATTGGATCGTTGGATTATTGAATCATTGGATCGTTGGATCATTGAATCATTGGACCATTGGGTCATTTGATCATTGGTATATTGTTTCGTTGACTCATTGAATCATTGAAACATTGGATGATTCCGTCATTGAATCATTGGATCATTGAATCATTGCATCAGTGGATCATTGAATCATTGAAACATTGGATGATTCCGTCATTGAATCATTGGATCATTGAATCATTGCATCAGTGGATCATTGAATCATTGGATCATTGGATGATTCTGTCATTGAATCATTGGATCATTGAATCATTGCATCAGTGGATCGTTGAATTATTGGATCATTTTAATCATTCGGTCATTGAATCATTGAGTGATTGTGCCAATGGATCATTGAATCATTGTAACATTGGATCATTGAATCATTGGGTCATAGGATCATTCTGTCATTGGGTCACTCGATCATTGGATCATTGAGCCGTTGTTACAATGGATCATTGGATCACTGAATCATTGGATCATTGAATTATTGAATCATTGGATCATTGAATCATTGGATCATTGAGTAATTCGATAATTGAATCATTTAATCATTGGGTCATTGAATCATTGGATCATTGAATCATTGAATCTTTGGATCATTGAATCATTGAATAATTTGATCATTCATTCATTGGATAATTGATTCATTAGGTCATTGGATCATTCAATCATTGAATCATTGAATCGTTGGATCATTGGTCATTGGATCATTAGATCATTGGGTTATTGGATCATTGTGTCATTGGGTCATTGATTCATTGGATCATTGGGTCATGGGATAATTGTGTCATTGTTTGATTGGGTAATTGAATCATTGCATCATTGGATCATAGAATTATTGAAACATTGGGTCAATGGATCATTGGATCATTTGGTCATTGAATCATTTGATCATTGGGTCATTGGGTCATTGGATCATTGAATCATTGGATCATTTGGTCATTGAATCATTGGATCATTGGACCATTGGATCATTGAATCATTGGATCATTGAATCGTTGGATTATTGAATCATTGGATGATTGAATCATTGTTTCATTGTTTCATTGCATCATTGGGTCATTGGGTCATTGGATCATTGGGTCATTGGATCATTGGATCATTTGGTCATTGAATCATTTGATCATTGGGTCATTGGATCATTGAATCATTGGATCATTGGACCGTTGGATCATTGAATCATTGGATCATTGGACCGTTGGATCATTGAATCATTGGATCATTGATTCGTTGGATTATTGAATCATTGGATGATTGAATCATTGGAACATTGCATCATTGGATCATTGAATCATTTGGTCATTGGATCATTGAATCATTGGATCATTGGGTCATTGTGTCATTGGATCATTGGGTCATGGGATCATTGGATCATTGCATCTTTGATTCAATGGTCATTGTATCAGTGGATCATTGGGCCAATGATTCATTGGATCATTGGATCATAGAATTATTGAATCATTGGGACATTGAATCATTGAATCATTGGATCATAGAATTATTGAATCATTGGGACATTGGATCATTGGATCATAGAATTATTGAATCATTGGGACATTGAATCATTGGATCATTGGATCATAGAATTATTGAATCATTGGGACATTGGATCATTGAATCATTGGATTGTTTGGTCATTGAATCATTGGCTCATTTCGTCATAGATTCAATGTATCATTGGGTCATTGAACCATTGGGTCATTGAATCATTGAATCATTGTTTCATTCCATCATTGGATCATTGAATCATTGGATCATTGGATCACTGGATCAGAGAATCATTGGGTTATTGGATCATTAGTTCATTGGATCATTGGATCTTTGGATCAATGAATCATTGGATCATTGAATCGTTGGGTCATTGGATCATTGAATCGTTTGATCAATTGAATCATGGAATCAATGAATCATTGGATCATTGAATCATTGATCTATTTGATTATTTGATCATTGAATCATTGCATAATTGGATTGTTGAATCATTGAATGATTGAATAATTGGATCATTAAATCATTAAATCATTGGATCAATGCACCATTGGACCATTTGATCATTGAATCATTGAATCATTGGATCATTCTTTATTGGATCAGTGAATCATTGGTCCAGTGAATCATTGGATCATCGGATCATTGTATCATTGTATCATTGGGTCATTGGATCATTGAATAATTGGATCATTGAATAATTGGATCATTGGATCATTGGATCATTGTGTCATTGGATCATTGAATCATTGCATCATTGGATGATTGATTCATTGGATCACTGGATAATTGAATCATTGGATCATTGGATCATTGAAACATTGAATAATTGGATCATTGGATCATTGAATCATTGGATCATTGGATCATTGAAACATTGAATAATTGGATCATTGGATCATTGGATTATTGGATCATTGGATCATTGGATTATTGAATCATTGGATCGTTGGATCATTGAATCATTGGACCATTGGGTCATTGGATCATTGGTATATTGTTTCGTTGAATCATTGAATCATTGAAACATTGAATCATTGGATTATTGGATCATTGGATCATTGAATCATTGGATCATTGGATCATTGGATTATTGAATCATTGGATCGTTGGATCATTGAATCATTGGACCATTGGATCATTGGATCATTGGTATATTGTTTCGTTGAATCATTGAATCATTGAAACATTGAATCATTGAAACATTGAATCATTGAAACATTGAATCATTGAATCATTGAAACATTGAATCATTGGATTATTGGATCATTGGATCATTGAATCATTGAAACATTGGACGATTCCTTCATTGAATCATTGAATCATTGCATCAGTGGATCATTGAATCATTGGATCATTGGATGATTCTGTCATTGAATCATTGAATCATTGAATCATTGAATCATTGGATCATTGGGTCATTGAATCATTGGATCATTGGATCATTGGTTCATTGGATCATTGTATCATTGAATCATTGGATCATTGGATCATTGTATCATTGAATCATTGAATCAGAGAATCATTGGCTTATTGGATCATTAGTTCATTGAATCATTGGATAATTGGATCTTTGGATCAATGAATCATTGGATCGTTGAATCATTTGATCATTGGATCATTGAATCATTTGATCATTGGATCATTGAATCATTTGATCATTGGATCATTGATTCATTGGATCATTGATTCATTGAATCATTGGATAATTGTATCATTGTATCATTGAATCATTGGATCATTGAATCATTGAATCATTGAATCATTGGGTCATTGAATCGTTGGATCAATTGAATCATGGAATCAATGAATCATTGGATCATTGAATCATTGGATCATTGATCTATTGGATTATTTGAGCATTGAATCGTTGAATAATTGGTTCGTTGAAGCATTGAATGATTGAATAATTGGATCATTAAATCATTAAATCATTGGATCAATGCGCCATTGGACCATTGGATCATTGAATCATTGAATCATTGGATCATTCGTCATTGGATCAGTGAATCATTGGTCCAGTGAATCATTGGGTCATTGGATCATTTAATAATTGGATCATTGGATCAGTGTATCACTGGGTCATTGGATCATTGAATCATTGAATCGTTGCATCATTGGATGATTGATTCATTGGATCACTGGATAATTGAGTCATTGGATCATTGAAACATTGAATAATTGGATCGTTGAATCATTGGATTATTGGATCATTGGATCATTGAATCATTGGATCTTGGGATCATTGGATCATTGAATCATTGGTCATTGGATCATTGGATCATTGGGTCATTGACTGATTGGAGCATTGAATCATTGGATCATTGAATCAATGGATCATTGAATCATTGGATCATTGGGTCATTGGGTCATTGAAACATTGAATAATTGGATCATTGAATCATTGGATTATTGGATCATTGGATCATTGGATTATTGAATCATTGGATCATTGAATCATTGGATCTTGGGATCATTGGATCATTGGATCATTGAATCATTGGTCATTGGATCATTGAATCATTGCATCATTGGATGATTGATTCATTGGATCACTGGATAATTGAATCATTGGATCATTGGATCATTGAAACATTGAATAATTGGACCATTGAATCATTGGATTATTGGATCATTGGATCATTGGATTATTGAATCGTTGGATCATTGAATCATTGGATCTTGGGATCATTGGATCATTGGATCATTGGTCATTGATTCATTGGATCATTGGATCATTGAGTCATTGACTGATTGGATCATTGACTGATTGGATCATTGAATCATTGGATCATTGAATCAATGGATCATTGAATCATTGAATCATTGGATCATTGGGTCATTGAATCATTGGATCATTGGATCATTGGTTCATTGAATCATTGGATCATTGTATCATTGAATCATTGAATCAGAGAATCATTGGGTTATTGGATCATTAGTTCATTGAATCATTGGATAATTGGATCTTTGGATCAATGAATCATTGGATCGTTGAATCATTTGATCATTGGATCATTGAATCATTTGATCATTGGATCATTGAATCATTTGATCATTGGATCATTGATTCATTGGATCATTGATTCATTGAATCATTGGATCATTGTATCATTGAATCATTGAATCATTGACTCATTGAATCATTGGGTCATTGAATCGTTGGATCAATTGAATCATGGAATCAATGAATCATTGGATCATTGAATCATTGGATCATTGATCTATTGGATTATTTGAGCATTGAATCATTGAATAATTGGTTCGTTGAAGCATTGAATGATTGAATAATTGGATCATTAAATCATTAAATCATTGGATCAATGCGCCATTGGACCATTGGATCATTGAATCATTGAATCATTGGATCATTCGTCATTGGATCAGTGAATCATTGGTCCAGTGAATCATTGGGTCATTGGATCATTTAATAATTGGATTATTGGATCATTGTATCACTGGGTCATTGGATCATTGAATCATTGAATCGTTGCATCATTGGATGATTGATTCATTGGATCACTGGATAATTGAGTCATTGGATCATTGAAACATTGAATAATTGGATCGTTGAATCATTGGATTATTGGATCATTGGATCATTGAATCATTGGATCTTGGGATCATTGGATCATTGAATCATTGGTCATTGGATCATTGGATCATTGGGTCATTGACTGATTGGAGCATTGAATCATTGGATCATTGAATCAATGGATCATTGAATCATTGGATCATTGGGTCATTGGGTCATTGAAACATTGAATAATTGGATCATTGAATCATTGGATTATTGGATCATTGGATCATTGGATTATTGAATCACTGGATCATTGAATCATTGGATCTTGGGATCATTGGATCATTGGATCATTGAATCATTGGTCATTGGATCATTGATTCATTGGATCATTGGATCATTGGGTCATTGACTGATTGAAGCATTGAATCATTGGATCATTGATTCATTGGATCACTGGATAATTGAATCATTGGATCATTGGATCATTGAATCATTGGATTATTGGATCATTGGATCATTGGATTATTGAATCATTGGATCATTGAATCATTGGATCTTGGGATCATTGGATCATTGGATCATTGATTCATTGGATCATTGATTCATTGGATCATTGGATCATTGGGTCATTGGCTCATTGAATCATTGGATCATTGAATCATTGGATCATTGAATCATTGGGTCATTGGAACATTGAATCATTGGATTATTGGATCATTGGATCATTGGATTATTGAATCATTGGATCATTGAATCATTGGATCTTGGGATCATTGGATCATTGGATCATTGATTCATTGGATCATTGATTCATTGGATCATTGGATCATTGGGTCATTGGCTCATTGAATCATTGGATCATTGAATCATTGGATCATTGAATCATTGGGTCATTGGAACATTGAATCATTGGATGATTTGATCATTGGATCATTGGATCATTTGGTCATTGGATCATTGAATCATTGGATCATTGGGTCATGGGATCATTGGATCATTGGATCATTGAATCATTGGATCATTGATTCATTGCATCATTGGATTATTGGGTCATTGGATCATTGGATCATTTGGTCATTGAATCATTGAATCATTGAATCATTGTGTTATTGGATCATTTGGTCATTGAATCATTCAATCATTGTATCTTTGGATCATTGAATCATTGGATCATTGAATCATTGAATCATTGGATTATTGAATCATTGGATCATTGGATCATTGAATCATTGAATCATTTGATCATTGGGTCATTGGATCATTGGATCATTTGGTCATTGAATCATTTGATCATTGGGTTATTGGATCATTGAATCATTTGGTCATTGGATCATTTGGTCATTGAATCATTTGATCATTGGGCCATTGGATCATTGAATCATTGAATCATTGCATCATTGAATCATTGGATCATTGATTAGTTGGATTATTGAATCATTGGATCATTGAATCATTGAATCATTGAATGATTGAATAATTGGATAATTAAATCATTGGGTCAATGCACCATTGGACAATTCGATCATTGAATCATTGTATCATTGGATCATTCGTCATTGAATCATTGTATCATTGGGTCATTGGATCATTGAATAATTGGATCATTGTATCATTGGGTCATTGGATCAGTGTATCATTGAATCATTGCATCATTGGATGATTGATTCATTGGATCACTGGATAATTGAATCATTGAATCATTGGATTATTGGATCATTGGATCGTTGGATTATTGAATCATTGGATTATTGAATCATTGGATCTTGGGATAATTGGATCATTGGATCATTGAATCATTGGTTATTGGATCATTGATTCATTGTATCATTGGATCATTGGGTCATTGACTCATTGGCTCATTGAATCATTGGCTCATTGAATCATTGGCTCATTGAATCATTGGATCATTGAATCATTGGATCATTGAATCATTGGGTCATTGAATCATTGGATATTTGAATCATTGTATCATTGGATCATTTGATTATTGGGTCATTGGAACATTGAATCATTGGATGATTTGATCATTGGGTCATTGGATCATTGGATCATTTGGTCATTGGATCATTGAATCATTGGATCATTGGGTCATGGGTTCATTGGATCATTGGATCATTGCATCTTTGATTCAATGGTCATTGGATCATTGGGTCATTGACTCATTGTGTCATTGGATTATTGGGTCATGGGATCATTGGATCATTGCATCTTTGATTCAGTGGTCATTGAATCACTGGATCATTGTATCATTGGATCATTGAGTCAATAGATCGTTGGATCATTGGGGCATTGAATCATTGGATCATTGGGTCATTGGATCTTTGAATCATTGAATCATTGGATCATTGGATCATTGTGTCATTGGATCATTGGGTCATTGGGTCATTGGATCATTGAATCTTAGGATCAATGAATCATTGAATCATTGGATCATTGGATCATTTGGTCATTGAATCATTGAATCATTGAATCATTGGATCATTGAATCATTGAATCATTGGATCATTGTGTCATTGGATCATTGGGTCATGGGATCATTGGATCATTGCATCTTTGATTCAATGGTCATTGTATCAGTGGATCATTGGGCCAATGATTCATTGGATCATTGGATCATAGAATTATTGAATCATTAGGACATTGAATCATTGGATCATTGAATAATTGGAACATTGAATCATTGGATCATTGGATCATTGATTTATTGTATCATTGGATCATTGGTCATTGGATCATTGATTCATTGCATCATTGGATCATTGAATCATTCGATCATTGATTTATTGTATCATTGGATCATTGTGTCATTGGATCATTGGGTCATTGGATCATTGGGTCATTGAATCATTGGATCATTGGGTCATTGGATCATTGAATCTTAGGATCAATGAATCATTGGGTCATTGGATCATTGGGTCATTGAATCATTGGATCATTGGGTCATTGGATCATTGAATCTTAGGATCAATGAATCATTGAATCATTGGATCATTGGGTCATTGGATCATTGAATCATTGAATCATTGTGTTATTGGATCATTTGGTCATTGAATCATTGGATCATTGTATCTTTGGATCATTGAATCATTGAATCATTGGATTATTGAATCATTGAATCATTGGATTATTGAATCATTGGATCATTGTATCATTGTATCATTGAATCATTGTATCATTGAATCATTGAATCATTTGATCATTGGGTCATTGGATCATTGGATCATTCGGTCATTGAATCATTTGATCATTGGGTTATTGGATCATTGAATCATTTGGTCATTGGATCATTGGATCATTTGGTCATTGAATCATTTGATCATTGGGCCATTGGATCATTGAATCATTGAATCATTGCATCATTGAATCATTGGATCATTGATTAGTTGGATTATTGAATCATTGGATCATTGAATCATTGAATCATTGAATGATTGAATAATTGCATAATTAAATCATTGGATCAATGCACCATTGGACCATTCGATCATTGAATCATTGGATCATTCATCATTGAATCATTGTATCATTGGGTCATTGGATCAGTGTATCATTGAATCATTGCATCATTGGATGATTGATTCATTGGATCACTGGATAATTGAATCATTGAATCATTGGATTATTGGATCATTGGATCATTGGATTATTGAATCATTGGATTATTGAATCATTGGATCTTGGGATCATTGGATCATTGGATCATTGAATCATTGGTTATTGGATCATTGATTCATTGGATCATTGGGTCATTGACTCATTGTCTCATTGAATCATTGGATCATTGAATCATTGGATCATTGAATAATTGGGTCATTGAATCATTGAATCATTGGATATTTGAATCATTGTATCATTGGATCATTTGATTATTGGGTCATTGGAACATTGAATCATTGGATGATTTGATCATTGGGTCACTGGGTCATTGGATCATTGGATCATTTGGTCATTGGATCATTGAATCATTGGATCATTGGGTCATGGGTTCATTGGATCATTGGATCATTGGATCATTGCATCTTTGATTCAATGGTCATTGGATCATTGGGTCATTGACTCATTGTGTCATTGGATTATTGGGTCATGGGATCATTGGATCATTGCATCTTTGATTCAGTGGTCATTGAATCACTGGATCATTGATTCATTGTATCATTGGATCATTGAGTCATTAGATCATTGGATCATTGGGGCATTGAATCATTGAATCATTGGATCATTGAATCATTGGATCATTGGGTCATTGGATCTTTGAATCATTGAATCATTGGATCATTGGATCATTGTGTCATTGGATCATTGGGTCATTGGGTCATTGGATCATTGAATCTTAGGATCAATGAATCATTGAATCATTGGATCATTGGATCATTTGGTCATTGAATCATTGAATCATTGGATCATTGGATCATTGTGTCATTGGATCATTGGGTCATGGGATCATTGGATCATTGCATCTTTGATTCAATGGTCGTTGTATCAGTGGATCATTGGGCCAATGATTCATTGGATCATTGGATCATAGAATTATTGAATCATTAGGACATTGAATCATTGAATCATTGGATCATAGAATTATTGAATAATTGGAACATTGAATCATTGGATCATTGAATAATTGGAACATTGAATCATTGGATCATTGGATCATTGATTTATTGTATCATTGTATCATTGGATCATTGGATCATTGGTCATTGGATCATTGATTCATTGTATCATTGTATCATTGGATCATTGAATCATTCGATCATTGATTTATTGTATCATTGGATCATTGTGTCATTGGATCATTGGGTCATTGGATCATTGGGTCGTTGAATCATTGGATCATTGGGTCATTGGATCATTGAATCTTAGGATCAATGAATCATTGAATCATTGGATCATTGGGTCATTGGATCATTGGGTCATTGGATCATTGGGTCATTGAATCATTGGATCATTGGGTCATTGGATCATTGAATCTTAGGATCAATGAATCATTGAATCATTGGATCATTGGGTCATTGGATCATTGAATCATTGAATCATTGTGTTATTGGATCATTTGGTCATTGAATCATTGGATCATTGTATCTTTGGATCATTGAATCATTGGATCATTGAATCATTGGATTATTGAATCATTGGATCATTGTATCATTGAATCATTGAATCATTTGATCATTGGGTCATTGGATCATTGGATCATTTGGTCATTGAATCATTGGATCATTGTATCTTTGGATCATTGAATCATTGGATCATTGAATCATTGGATTATTGAATCATTGGATCATTGTATCATTGAATCATTGAATCATTTGATCATTGGGTCATTGGATCATTGGATCATTTGGTCATTGAATCATTTGATCATTGGGTTATGGATCATTGAATCATTGGATCATTGTATCATTGAATCATTGAATCATTTGATCATTGGGTCATTGGATCATTGGATCATTTGGTCATTGAATCATTGGATCATTGTATCTTTGGATCATTGAATCATTGGATCATTGAATCATTGGATTATTGAATCATTGGATCATTGTATCATTGAATCATTGAATCATTTGATCATTGGGTCATTGGATCATTGGATCATTTGGTCATTGAATCATTTGATCATTGGGTTATTGGATCATTGAATCATTTGGTCATTGGATCATTGGATCATTTGGTCATTGAATCATTTGATCATTGGGCCATTGGATCATTGAATCATTGAATCATTGCATCATTGAATCATTGGATCATTGATTAGTTGGATTATTGAATCATTGGATCATTGAATCATTGAATCATTGAATGATTGAATAATTGGATAATTAAATCATTGGATCAATGCACCATTGGACCATTCGATCATTGAATCATTGAATCATTGGATCATTCGTCATTGAATCATTGTATCATTGGGTCATTGGATCATTGAATAATTGGATCATTGTATCATTGGGTCATTGGATCAGTGTATCATTGAATCATTGCATCATTGGATGATTGATTCATTGGATCACTGGATAATTGAATCATTGAATCATTGGATTATTGGATCATTGGATCATTGGATTATTGAATCACTGGATTATTGAATCATTGGATCTTGGGATCATTGGATCATTGGATCATTGAATCATTGGTTATTGGATCATTGATTCATTGTATCATTGTATCATTGGGTCATTGACTCATTGGCTCATTGAATCATTGGATCATTGAATCATTGAATCATTGGGTCATTGAATCATTGAATCATTGGATATTTGAATCATTGTATCATTGGATCATTTGATTATTGGGTCATTGGAACATTGAATCATTGGATGATTTGATCATTGGGTCATTGGATCATTGGATCATTTGGTCATTGGATCATTGAATCATTGGATCATTGGGTCATGGGTTTGGATCATTGCATCTTTGATTCAATGGTCATTGGATCATTGGGTCATTGACTCATTGTGTCATTGGATTATTGGGTCATGGGATCATTGGATCATTGCATCTTTGATTCAGTGGTCATTGAATCACTGGATCATTGATTCATTGTATCATTGGATCATTGAGTCATTAGATCGTTGGATCATTGGGGCATTGAATCATTGGATCATTGAATCATTGGATCATTGGGTCATTGGATCTTTGAATCATTGAATCATTGGATCATTGGATCATTGTGTCATTGGATCATTGGGTCATTGGGTCATTGGGTCATTGGATCATTGAATCTTAGGATCAATGAATCATTGAATCATTGGATCATTGGATCATTTGGTCATTGAATCATTGGATCATTGGATCACTGGATAATTGAATCATTCGTCATTGAATCATTGTGTCATTGGATCATTGGATCATTGGATCGTTGGATCATTGGATCATTATTTTCCCCTGATCCTATTTTCCAATGATCCAATAGTTCTATGATCCCATGATCCTGAATGTAATGGACATAAAGGTGTCCATTCATCCCATCATGTTTGTGCCATCTCTTTGAACGAGCCATCCAATTAATTCCCCCTCCTCTGCTTTTTCCCTGTAGTCCTTTGAATTCTTCCTTTTCAATTATATTTCCAATTGCATTTAGAATATTTACCATTCTGGTAAATTTCCCCTGCACCCTCTTCAAGTATAAGAACGAGTAAATCATGGTGAGGATTTATAAAACACTGGTTCAGCCCCAGTTGGAGTATTGGGTCCAATTCTGGGCCTCACACTTTAGGAAAGATGTGAAGGCCTTAGAGAGGGTGCAGAGGAGATTTACTGGAATGGTACCAGGGATGAGGGACTTCAGTTATGTGGAGAGACTGGAGGAGCTGGGATTGTTCTCCTTTAGACCAGAGAAGCTAAAGGGGAGGTTTAATGGAGAGGGTCCAACTTATAGGGTTTTTGATGGAGTAAATAAGGAGAAACTGTATCCAGTGGCAGGAGGGTCGGTAACCAGAGGACACAGATTTAAGGTGATCGGGAAAAGAGTTAGAGGGGGAGATGAGGAGACATTATTTTACGCAGCGAGTTGTGATGATCTGGAATTCACTGCCTGAAAGGGCGGAGGGAGCAGATTCAATAATAACTTTCAAAAGGGAATCGGATAAATACTCGAAGGGGAAAAATTCATAGGGTTACGGGGGAAAGAGGGAAGTTGGAGGGGGAGGGTCTGAGTGGATAGCTCCTTCAAAGACACAGGCACGACGGGCCAAATGGCCTCCTTCTGTGTCATGATTACGTTCACATTCCTAATCCTACCTCAGAGCCTGTAGCTGACAATACGATTCCTTCAGTGCGCTGGAGAAAATCTTCACCCCTTGGTCTCCAATCTTGTTATCCTTCAGGAAGAGCATCGTCAAGGTGTGTGTCACTCGGAGGAAGTTGGCAAGGGCTTCACAAGAGGCCCACGTCAGGGAGGTCGACTGTAGCCTGCGGAGAGGGACAGGCAGAACGGGTAAGCTACTATCAGGAGGCCCAGATGATGGCTGCAGGGAGAGGAGAAGGCCAAACAGAATTGGACACCAGCGGGATCGGAAAGAGGGTCAATCGTGAGGGTGGGGGGTCCATCGCCTGTTAGTTGTAGGGGGGAGAAAATGAGGGCAGGAAGACTGATGGGAGGAGTCCCAGAGTTTGGAGATTGAGGGAAGGGTGGAGTCCCACAGTGTGGAGACTGAGGGAGGGGAGGATTCACACAGTTTGGAGACTGAGGGGGGAAGGAGTCACACAGTTTGGAGACCGAGGGAGGGGAGGAGTCCCACAGTTTGGAGACTAAGGGAGGGGAGGAGTCCCACAGTTTGGAGACTGAGGGAGGGGAGGTGTCCCACAGTTTGGAGACTGAGGGAGGGGAGGAGTCCCACAATTTAGAGACTGAGGGAGGGGAGGAGTCACACAGTTTGGAGACTGAGGGAGGGGAGGTGTCCCACAGTTTGGAGACTGAGGGAGGGGAGGAGTCCCACAGTTTGGAGACTGAGGGAGGGGAGGAGTCCCACAGTTTGGAGACTGAGGGAGGGGAGGAGTCCCACAGTTTGGAGACGGAGGGAGGGGAGGAGTCCCACAGTTTGGAGACTGAGGGAGGGGAGGAATCCCACAGTTCGGAGACTGAGGGAGGGGAGGAATCCCACAGTTTGGAGACTGAGGGAGGGGAGGAATCCCACAGTTTGGAGACTGAGGGAGGGGAGGAATCCCACAGTTTGGAGACTGAGGGTGGGGAGGAGTCCCACAGTTTGGAGACTGAGGGAGGGGAGGAGTCCCACAGTTTGGAGGGTGAGGGAGGGGAGGAGTCCCACAGTTTGGAGACGGAGGGAGGGGAGGAGTCCCACAGTTTGGAGACTGAGGGAGGGGAGGAATCCCACAGTTCGGAGACTGAGGGAGGGGAGGAATCCCACAGTTTGGAGACTGAGGGAGGGGAGGAATCCCACAGTTTGGAGACTGAGGGAGGGGAGGAATCCCACAGTTTGGAGACTGAGGGTGGGGAGGAGTCCCACAGTTTGGAGACTGAGGGAGGGGAGGAGTCCCACAGTTTGGAGGGTGAGGGAGGGGAGAGGACCTCAGCCTACGTTCCTCTCCCTCTTTGAGCTGGATCTTTCACCGACTCACCAGAGTTTCTCGATCTGACATTTGGGCTCGGCCAGAGCTTTGAAGACCATCTCCGCCCCGTCGTTGCCCAGGTCATTGTTGCTGATGTCAAGCCAGTTGAGGTCAGGGTTCGAACGGAGGGCGTCAGCGAGAGCGGAGCCCGAACGAGATGTCAAATTTGTGTCACTCAACCTGCAAGGAGAGGTCACACGCCCAGAGTTCATGGACTCAGACAACACCAAAGACATAAAAAACCCATCGGGGATCGATACCGAATCCCATTCACCCCTCACCCCCCGTATCCTAACTCACACCGAGTCCCGTTCACCCCTCACCCCCCCGTATCCTAACTCACACCGAGTCCCGTTCACCCCTCACCCCCCCGTATCCTAACTCACACCGAGTCCCGTTCACCCCTCACCCCCCCGTATCCTAACTCACACCGAGTCCCGTTCACCCCTCACCCCCCGTATCCTAACTCACACCGAGTCCCGTTCACCCCTCACCCCCCCGTATCCTAACTCACACCGAGTCCCGTTCACCCCTCACCCCCCGTATCCTAACTCACACCGAGTCCCGTTCACCCCTCACCCCCCCGTATCCTAACTCACACCGAGTCCCGTTCACCCCTCACCCCCCGTATCCTAACTCACACCGAGTCCCGTTCACCCCTCACCCCCCGTATCCTAACTCACACCGAGTCCCGTTCACCCCTCACCCCCCCCGTATCCTAACTCACACCGAGTCCCGTTCACCCCTCACCCCCCCGTATCCTAACTCACACCGAGTCCCGTTCACCCCTCACCCCCCCGTATCCTAACTCACACCGAGTCCCGTTCACCCCTCACCCCCCGTATCCTAACTCACACCGAGTCCCGTTCACCCCTCACCCCCCCCGTATCCTAACTCACACCGAGTCCCGTTCACCCCTCACCCCCCCGTATCCTAACTCACACCGAGTCCCGTTCACCCCTCACCCCCCGTATCCTAACTCACACCGAGTCCCGTTCACCCCTCACCCCCCCGTATCCTAACTCACACCGAGTCCCGTTCACCCCTCACCCCCCCGTATCCTAACTCACACCGAGTCCCGTTCACCTCTCACCCCCCCGTATCCTAACTCACACCGAGTCCCGTTCACCCCTCACCCCCCGTATCCTAACTCACACCGAGTCCCGTTCACCTCTCACCCCCCCGTATCCTAACTCACACCGAGTCCCGTTCACCCCTCACCCCCCGTATCCTAACTCACACCGAGTCCCGTTCACCCCTCACCCCCCGTATCCTAACTCACACTGAGTCCCGTTCACCCCTCACCCCCCGTATCCTAACTCACACCGAGTCCCGTTCACCCCTCACCCCCCCCCGTATCCTAACTCACACCGAGTCCCGTTCACCCCTCGCCCCCATCCGTATCTTTTTTTTTATTCGTTCATGGGATGTGGGCATCACTGGCGAGGCCGGCATTTATTGCCCATCCCTAATTGCCCTTGAGAAGGTGGTGGTGAGCCGCCTTCTTGAACCGCTGCAGTCCGTGTGGTGACGGTTCTCCCACAGTGCTGTTAGGAAGGGAGTTCCAGGATTTTGACCCAGCGACGATGAAGGAACGGCCGATATATTTCCAAGTCGGGATGGTGTGTGACTCGGAGGGGAACGTGCAGGTGGTGTAGTTCCCATGTGCCTGCTGCTCTTGTCCTTCCAGGTGGTAGAGGTCGTGGGTTTGGGAGGTGCTGTCGAAGAAGCCTTGGCGAGTTGCTGCAGTGCATCCTGTGGATGGTACACACTGCAGCCACTGTGCGCCGGTGGTGAAGGGAGTGAATGTTTAGGGTGGTGGATGGGGTGCCAATCAAGCGGGCTGCTTTGTCCTGGATGGTGTCGAGCTTCTTGAGTGTTGTTGGAGCTGCACTCATCCAGGCAAGTGGAGAGTATTCCATCACACTCCTGACTTGTGCCTTGTAGATGGTGGAAAGGCTTTGGGGAGTCAGGAGGTGAGTCACTCGCTGCAGAATACCCAGCCTCTGACCTGCTCTCGTAGCCACAGTATTTATACGGCTGGTCCAGTTAAGTTTCTGGTCAATGGTGACCCCCCAAGATGTTGATGGTGGGGGATTCGGTGATGGTAATGCCGTTGAATGTCAAGGGGAGGTGGTTAGACTCTCTCTTGTTGGAGATGGTCATTGCCTGGCACTTGTCTGGCGCGAATGTTACTTGCCACTTATCAGCCCAAGCTTGGATATTGTCCCTGTAACCTCCTCCAGCCCTACAATTCTCATCCTCCTGTTCAAATCCCTCCATGGCCCTCGCCCCCTCCCTATCTCTGTAACCTCCTCCAGCCCCTACAATTCTCATCCTCCTGTTCAAATCCCTCCATGGCCCTCGCCCCCCCTCCCTATCTCTGTAACCTCCTCCAGCCCCTACAATTCTCATCCTCCTGTTCAAATCCCTCCATGGCCCTCGCCCCCTCCCTATCTCTGTAACCTCCTCCAGCCCCTACAATTCTCATCCTCCTGTTCGAATCCCTCCATGGCCCTCGCCCCCTCCCTATCTCTGTAACCTCCTCCAGCCCCTACAACCCTCCGAGATCTCTGCGTTCATCCAATTCTGGCCTCGATTTTAATCGCTCCACCATTGGCGGCCGTGCCTTCAGCTGCCTGGGCCCGAAGCTCTGGAATTCCCTCCCTAAACCTCTCCCCCTCTCTCTCTCCTCCTTTAAGACGCTCCTTAAAACCTCCCTCTTTGACCGAGCTTTTGGTCACCTGTCCCAATATCTCCTCACGTGGCTCGGTGTCAAATTTAACTTGATAATCGCTCCTGTGAAGCACCCTGGGACGTTTGACTAAGATAAAGGGGCTGTATTAATGGGAGTTGCTGTTTGACTGGCCCATAACTTACCTCAGTGTGTGCAGGTGACAGGCTGGGTTCACCATTTTTCCCAGGAGACTCTCCAAACCTGAGTCCTGAAAGGTGTTAAAGTTGAGGTGAAGATCCCTCACCGTCCAGTGCTGGCTGAGAGCCGAGGCTAGGCCCTCACAGCACCCAGCGGTCAAATTATTGGATTCCAGCCTGTGGCAGGTGAAGGAGACAGGAGGAGAGAGGAGAGAGTGGAACATAAGGTAAGAGGTATGTGTGAGACACCTTAGTCAGTCCTCCCACAGCCCGTCGACACTCTCCCCTATCATGGACTCTCCCCACCCATTTAATCTCCTCCCACAGCCCATGTAGACTCTCCCCTATCATGGACTCTCCCCACCCATTTAATCTCCTCCCACAGCCCATGTACACTCTCCCCTATCATGGACTCTCCCCACCCATTTAATCTCCTCCCACAGCCCGTGTACACTCTTCAAACTCTGTGTCTCCTCCCCTCCCTCAGTCTCCTCTCCAAACTGTGGGACTCCTCCCCTCCCTCAGTCTCCAAACTGTTGGACTCCTCCCCTCCCTCAGTCTCCAAACTGTGGGACTCCTCCCCTCCCTCAGTCTCCAAACTGTGGGACTCCTCCCCTCCCTCACTCTCCAAACTGTGGGACTCCTCCCCTCCCTCAGTCTCCAAACTGTGGGACTTCTCCCCTCCCTCACTCTCCAAACTGTGGGACTCCTCCCCTCCCTCAGTCTCCAAACTGTGGGACTCCTCCCCTCCCTCAGTCTCCAAACTTTGGGACTCCTCCCCTCCCTCAGTCTCCAAACTATGGGACTCCTCCCCTCCCTCAGTCTCCAAACTGTGCGACTCCTCCCCTCCCTCAGTCTCCAAACTATGGGACTCCTCCCCTCCCTCAGTCTCCAAACTGTGGGACTCCTCCCCTCCCTCAGTCTCCAAACTGTGCGACTCCTCCCCTCCCTCAGTCTCCAAACTGTGCGACTCCTCCCCTCCCTCAGTCTCCAAACTATGGGACTCCTCCCCTCCCTCAGTCTCCAAACTGTGGGACTCCTCCCCTCCCTCAGTCTCCAAACTGTGGGACTCCTCCCCTCCCTCAGTCTCCAAACTGTGGGACTCCTCCCCTCCCTCAGTCTCCAAACTGTGGGACTCCTCCCCTCCCTCAGTCTCCAAACTGTGGGACTCCTCCCCTCCCTCAGTCTCCAAACTGTGGGACTCCTCCCCACCCTCAGTCTCCAAACTGTGGGACTCCTCCCCTCCCTCAGTCTCCAAACTGTGGGACTCCTCCCCTCCCTCAGTCTCCAAACTGTGGGACTCCTCCCCTCCCTCACTCTCCAAACTGTGGGACTCCACCACTCCCTCAGTCTCCAAACTGTGGGACTCCTCCCCTCCCTCACTCTCCAAACTGTGGGACTCCTCCCCTCCCTCCGTCTCCAAACTGTGGGACTCCTCCCCTCCCTCACTCTCCAAACTGTGGGACTCCTCCCCTCCCTCAGTCTCCAAACTGTGGGACTCCTCCCCTCCCTCACTCTCCAAACTGTGGGACTTCTCCCCTCCCTCAGTCTCCAAACTGTGGGACTCCTCCCCACCCTCAGTCTCCAAACTGTGGGACTCCTCCCCTCCCTCAGTCTCCAAACTGTGGGACTCCTCCCCTCCCTCACTCTCCAAACTGTGGGACTCCTCCCTTCCCTCACTCTCCAAACTGTGGGACTCCTCCCCTCCCTCAGTCTCCAAACTGTGGGACTCCTCCCCTCCCTCACTCTCCAAACTGTGGGACTCCTCCCCTCCCTCAGTCTCCAAACTGTGGGACTCCTCCCCTCCCTCAGTCTCCAAACTGTGGGACTCCTCCCCTCCCTCACTCTCCAAACTGTGGGACTGCTCCCCTCCCTCAGTCTCCAAACTGTGGGACTCCTCCCCTCCCTCACTCTCCAAACTGTGGGACTCCTCCCCTCCCTCACTCTCCAAACTGTGGGACTCCTCCCCTCCCTCACTCTCCAAACTGTGGGACTCCTCCCCTCCCTCAGTCTCCAAACTGTGGGACTCCTCCCCTCCCTCACTCTCCAAACTGTGGGACTCCTCCCCTCCCTCACTCTCCAAACTGTGGGACTCCTCCCCTCCCTCAGTCTCCAAACTGTGGGACTCCACCACTCCCTCAGTCTCCAGACTGTGGGTCTCCTCCCCTCCCTCACTCTCCAAACTGTGGGACTCCTCCCCTCCCTCAGTCTCCAAACTGTGGGACTCCTCCCCTCCCTCACTCTCCAAACTGTGGGACTTCTCCCCTCCCTCAGTCTCCAAACTGTGGGACTCCTCCCCACCCTCAGTCTCCAAACTGTGGGACTCCTCCCCTCCCTCAGTCTCCAAACTGTGGGACTCCTCCCCTCCCTCAGTCTCCAAACTGTGGGACTCCTCCCCTCCCTCAGTCTCCAAACTGTGGGACTCCTCCCCTCCCTCAGTCTCCAAACTTTGGGACTCCTCCCCTCCCTCAGTCTCCAAACTTTGGGACTCCTCCCCTCCCTCAGTCTCCAAATTGTGGGACTCCTCCCCTCCCTCAGTCTCCAAACTGTGGGACTCCTCCCCTCCCTCAGTCTCCAAACTTTGGGACTCCTCCCCTCCCTCAGTCTCCAAACTTTGGGACTCCTCCCCTCCCTCAGTCTCCAAACTCTGCGACTCCTCCCCTCCCTCAGTCTCCAAACTGTGGGAATCCTCCCCTCCCTCAGTCTCCAAACTCTGGGACTCCTCCCCTCCCTCAGTCTCCAAACTGTGGGGCTCCTCCCCACCCTCAGTCTCCAAACTGTGGGACTCCTTCCCTCCCCACTCAAAGTTTCGGACTCTTTCACTCACTTGAGGACCTGGATCTTACAGTTGGGATTCCCCAGGATCGGGTAGAGGTGGGACAGCCCAGAATCTTCCAGCGAATTGTCATTGAGGTCCAAATGGGTCAAGGTCCAGCTCGCTGCAATCCCAGAGGCCAGTATTTGGCCTGATTCGCTGGTGAGCTGGTTATTTCTCAACCTGTACAAAAATTAAAGAAACATCAGCTCCAGGCTCTTTGACCCAAGCAAAGCAGAGAAAGCTGTTCCGTCATTTCTCAATGTGAGAGTTTCTGATGCTGAACTCTGAAGCCCCAACGAGATCTTGATAAATTGGGCCAGTGGGCCGATGAATGGCAGATGGAGTTTAATTTAGATAAATGTGAGGTGATGCATTTTGGTAGATCGAATCGGGCCAGGACCTACTCCGTTAATGGTAGGGCGTTGGGGAGAGTTATAGAACAAAGATATCTAGGAGTACAGGTTCATAGCTCCTTGAAAGTGGAGTCACAGGTGGATAGGGTGGTGAAGAAGGCATTCGGCATGCTTGGTTTCATTGGTCAGAACATTGAATGCAGGAGTTGGGATGTCTTGTTGAAGTTGTACAGGACATTAGTAAGGCCACACTTGGAATACTGTGTACAGTTCTGGTCACCCTATTATAGAAAGGATATTATTAAACTAGAAAGAGTGCAGAAAAGATTTACTCGGATGCTACTGGGACTTGATGGTTTGACTTATAGGGAGAGGTTAGATAGATTGGGACTTTTTTCCCTGGAGAGTAGGAGGTTAAGGGGGGATCTTATAGAAGTCTATAAAATAATGAGGGGCATAGATAAGGTAGATAGTCAAAATCTTTTCCCAAAGGTAGGGGAGTCTATAACGAGGGGACATAGATTTAAGGTGAGAGGGGAGAGATACAAAAGGGTCCAGAGGGGCAATTTTTTCACTCAAAGGGTGGTGAGTGTCTGGAACGAGCTGCCAGAGGCAGTAGTAGAGGCGGGTACAATTTTGTCTTTTAAAAAGCATTTGGACAGTTCCATGGGTAAGATGGGTATAGAGGGATATGGGCCAAGTGCAGTCAATTGGGACCAGCTTAGTGGTATAAACTGGGCGACATGGACATGTTGGGCCGAAGGGCCTGTTTCCATGTTGTAAACTTCTATGATTCTATGATTCTCTGAATCCAAGGAATCTCGGGCCTGGGACCATCCGATTTTTCAGAGGATGGGGAGCTGAGTTTGACCCAGAGAGGGTGAGGAGAGGAGATATCAGGCCCAGAGACCCACGCCCCCGCTCTCCCCTGCCCCTCGCAACTTTCCGCACCCACTGTGTGTTGCTCCTTACCCCAGTCTCTCCAGTCGACACTCTCTCTTGCCCAGTTGTGTGTATAAAGAGGCCAGGCCGCAGTCGGTCAACTCGTTGTTCCCCAGATCCAGGCTGGCCAATCGGGGGTTTGCAGAGATCACGGACGCCAGCTCCTCGCAGCAACTGTCCGTCAGACGATTACCGCACAACCTGGAAACACCAGACAGACAGGAGTCAAGGGTCAGGGGGCAAATATTTTCATTTTATTCGTTCACGGGATGTGGGCGTCGCTGGCGAGGCCGGCATTTATTGCCCATTCCTAATTGCCCTTGAGAAGGTGGTGGTGAGCCGCCTTCTTGAACCGCTGCAGTCCGTGTGGTGACGGTTCTCCCACAGTGCTGTTAGGAAGGGAGTTCCAGGATTTTGACCCAGCGACGATGAAGGAACGGCCGATATATTTCCAAGTCGGGATGGTGTGTGACTTGGAGGGGAACGTGCAGGTGGTGTTGTTCCCATGCGCCTGCTGCTCTTGTCCTTCTAGGTGGTAGAGGTCGCGGGTTTGGGAGGTGCTGTCGAAGAAGCCTTGGTGAGTTGCTGCAGTGCATCCTGTGGATGGTCCACACTGCAGCCACAGTGCGCCGGTGGTGAAGGGAGTGAATGTTTAGGGTGGTGGATGGGGTGCCAGTCAAGCGGGCTGCTTTATCCTGGATGGTGTCGAGCTTCTTGAGTGTTGTTGGAGCTGCACTCGTCCAGGCAAGTGGAGTGTATTCCATCACACTCCTGACTTGTGCCTTGTAGATGGTGGAAAGGCTTTGGGGAGTCAGGAGGTGAGTCACTCGCCGCAGAATACCCAGCCTCTGACCTGCTCTCGTAGCCACAGTATTTATATGGCTGGTCCAGTTAAGTTTCTGGTCAATGGTGACCCCCAGGATGTTGATGGTGGGGGATTCGGCGATGGTAATGCCTTTGAATGTCAAGGGGAGGTGGTTAGACTCTCCCTTGTTGGAGATGGTCATTGCTTGGCACTTGTCTGGCGCGAATGTTACTTGCCACTTATGAGCCCAAGCCTGGATGTTGTCCAGGTCTTGCTGCATGCGGGCTCGGACTGCTTCATTATCTGAGGGGTTGCGAATGGAACTGAACACTGTGCAATCATCAGCGAACATCCCCATTTCTGACCTCATGACGGAGGGAAGGTCATTGATGAAGCAGCTGAAGATGGTTGGGCCGAGGACACTGCCCTGAGGAACTCCTGCAGCAATGTCCTGGGGCTGAGATGATTGGCCTCCAACAACCACTACCATCTTCCTTTGTGCTAGATGTGACTCCAGCCACTGGAGAGTTTTCCCCCGATTCCCAAATGTATGGGGAACAAGGGTTTGTTATTGGGAGTGAGGGGGCTGGGAGAGTGTTATCGGGAGTGAGGGGGTGAGAGAGTGTTATGGGGAGTGAGGGAGTGTTACAGGGAGTGAGAGGTGAGAGAGTGTTATAGGGAGTGAGGGGGGGTGTGAGATTTTTATCGGGAGTGAGGGGGTGAGAGAGTGTTATAGGGAGCGAGGGGATGAGTGTTACAAGGAGTGAGGGAGTGACAGAGTTTTGTAGGGATTGAGGGGCTGAGAGAGTGTTATAGGGAGTGAGGGGGTGAGAGAGTGGTATTGGGAGTGAGGGGGTGAGAGAGTGGTATTGGGAGTGAGGGGGGGTGAGAGAGTGATATTGGGAGTGAGGGGGGTGAGAGAGTGGTATTGGGAGTGAGGGGGGGTGAGAAAGTGGTATTGGGAGTGATGGGGTGAGGGAGTGGTATTGGGAGTGAGGGGGTGAGAGAGTGGTATTGGGAGTGAGGGGGTGAGAGAGTGGTATTGGGAGTTAGGTGGTGAGAGAGTGGCATTGGGTGTGAGGGTGTGAGAGAGTGGTATTGGGAGTGAGGGGGTGAGAGAGTGGTATTGGGAGTTAGGTGGTGAGAGAGTGGCATTGGGTGTGAGGGTGTGAGAGAGTGGTATTGGGAGTGAGAGGTTGAGAGATTGGAATTGGGAGTGAGGGGGGTGAGAGTGTGGTATTGGGAGTGACGTGGTGAGAGAGTGGTTTTGGGAGTGAGGGGGTGAGAGAGTGGTATTGGGAGTGACGTGGTGAGAGAGTGGTTTTGGGAGTAAGGGGGTGAGAGAGTGGTATTGGGAGTGATGGGGTGAGGGAATGGTATTGGGAGTGAGGAGGTGAGAGAGCAGTATTGGGAGTGAGGGGGTGAGAGAGTGGTATTGAGGAGTGAGGGGGTGAGAGAGTGGTGTTGGGATTGATGGGGTGAGGGAGCGGTATTGGGAGTGAGGGGGTTTGGGAGTGAGGGCGTGAGAGAGTGGTGTTGGGATTGATGGGGTGAGAGAGTGGTATTGGGAGTGAGGGGGTGAGAGAGTGGTATTGAGGAGTGAGGGGGTGAGAGAGCGGTATTGGGAGTGAGGGGGTGAGAGAGCGGGTTTGGGAGTGAGGGGGTGAGAGAGTGGTGTTGGGATTGATGGGGTGAGGGAGTGGTATTGGGAGTGAGGGGGTGAGAGAGCGGGTTTGGGAGTGAGGGGGTGAGAGAGTGGTGTTGGGATTGATGGGGTGAGGGAGTGGTATTGGGAGTGAGGGGGTGAGGGAGTGGTATTGGGAGTGAGGGGGTGAGAGAGCGGTATTGGGAGTGAGGGGGTGAGAGAGCGGGTTTGGGAGTGAGGGGGTGAGAGAGTGGTGTTGGGATTGATGGGGTGAGGGAGTGGTATTGGGAGTGAGGGGGTGAGGGAGTGGTATTGGGAGTGAGGGGGTGAGAGAGTGGTATTGGGAGTGAGGGGGTGAGAGAGTGGTATTGGGAGTGAGGGGGTGAGAGAGCGGTATTGGGAGTGAGGCGGTGAAGGAGTGGTATTGGGAGTGAGGTGGTGAGGGAGTGGTATTGGGAGTGAGGGGGTGAGAGAATGGTATTGGGAGTGATGGGGTGAGGGAGTGGTATTGGGAGTGAGGGGGTGAGAGAGTGTTATAGGGAGTGAGGGGGTGAGAGAGTGGTATTGGGAGTGAGGGGGTGAGAGAGTGGTATTGGGAGTGAGGGGGTGAGAGAGCGGTATTGGGAGTGAGGGGGTGAGGGAATGGTATTGGGAGTGAGGGGGTGAGGGAGTGGTATTGGGAGTGAGGGGGTGAGAGAGTGGTATTGGGAGTGAGGGGGACAGAGAGTGGTATTGGGAGTGAGGGGTTGAGAGAGTGGTATTGGGAGTGAGGGGGTGAGAGAGTGGTATTTGGAGTGAGGGGGTGAGGGAGTGGTATTGGGAATGAGGGGTTGAGAGAGCGGTATTGGGAGTGAGGGGGTGAGAGAGTGTTAAAGGGAGTGAGGGGGTGAGCGGGTGGTATTGGGAGTGAGGGGGTGAGTGAGCGGGTTTGGGAGTGAGGTGGTGAGAGAGTGGTATTGGGAGTGAGGGGGTGAGAGAGTGGTATTGGGAGTGAGGGGGTGAGTGAGCGGGTTTGGGAGTGAGGGGGTGAGAGAGTGGTATTGGGAGTGAGGGGGTGAGAGAGTGGTATTGGGAGTGAGGGGGTGAGTGAGCGCGTTTGGGAGTGATGGGGTGAGGGAGTGGTATTGGGAGTGAGGGGGTGAGAGAGTGTTATAGGGAGTGAGGGGGTGAGAGAGTGGTATTGGGAGTGATGGGGTGAGGGCATGGTATTGGGAGTGAGGGGGTGAGAGAGTGGTATTGGGAGTGAGGTGGTGAGAGAGTGGTTTTGGGAGTGAGGGGGTGAGAGAGTGGTATTGGGAGTGAAGGGGTGAGAGAGTGTTATTGGGAGTGAGGGGGTGAGAGAGTGGTATTGGGAGTGAGGAGGTGAGAGAGTGGTATTGGGAGTGAGGGGGTGAGAGAGTGTTTCAAGGTGTGTGAGGGTGAGGGAATGGTATTGGGAGTGAGGGGGTGAGAGAGTGGTATTGGGAGTGAGGGGGTGAGGGAGTGGTATTGGGAGTGAGGGGGCGAGAGAGTGGTATTGGGAGTGAGGGGGTCAGAGAGTGGTATTGGGAGTGAGGGGGTGAGAGAGTGGTATTGGGAGTGAGGGGGTGAGTGAGCAGGTTTGGGAGTGAGGGGGTGAGAGGGTAGTATTGGGAGTGAGGGGGTCAGAGAGTGGTATTGGGAGTGAGGGGGTGAGTGAGCAGGTTTGGGAGTGAGGGGGTGAGAGGGTAGTATTGGGAGTGAGGGTGTGAGAGAGTGGTATTGGGAGTGAGGGGGTGAGTGAGCGGGTTTGGGAGTGAGGGGGTGAGAGAGTGGTATTGGGAGTGAGGGGGTGAGAGAGTGGTATTGGGAGTGAGGGGGTGAGAGAGTGGTATTGGTAGTGAGGGGGTGAGAGAGTGGTATTGGGAGTGAGGGGGTGAGTGAGCGGGTTTGGGAGTGAGGGGGTGAGAGAGTGGTATTGGGAGTGATGGTGTGAGGGAGTGGTATTGGGAGTGAGGTGGTGAGAGAGTGGTATTGGGAGTGAGGGGCTGAGAGAGTGTTAAAGGGAGTGAGGTTGTGAGAGAGTGGTGTTGGGAGTGAGGGGGTGAGAGAGTGGTATTGGGAGTGAGGGGGTGAGTGAGCGGGTTTGGGAGTGAGTGGGTGAGAGGGTAGTATTGGGAGTGATGGGGTGAGGGAGTGATATTGGGAGTGAGGTGGTGAGAGAGTGGTATTGGGAGTGATGGGATGAGAGAGTGTTATTGGGAGTGAGGGGGTGAGAGAGTGGTATTGGGAGTGAGGGGGTCAGAGAGTGGTATAGGGTGTGAGGGGGTGAGAGAGCGGATTTGGGAGTGAGGTGGTGAGAGAGTGGTATTGGGAATAAGGGGATGAGGGAATGGTATTGGGAGTGAGGGGGTGAGGGAGTGGTATTGGGAATGAGGGGGTGAGAGAGCGGGTTTGGGAGTGAGGGGGTGAGAGAGTGGTATTGGGAGTGAGGGGGTGAGAGAGTGGTATTGAGAGTGAGGGGGTGAGAGAGCGGGTTTGGGAGTGAGGGGGTGAGAGAGTGGTATTGGGAGTGAGGGGGTGAGAGAGCGGGTTTGGGAGTGAGGGGGTGAGAGAGTGGTTTTGGGAGTGAGGGGGTGAGAGAGTGGTATTGGGAGTGAGGGGGTGAGAGAGTGGTATTGGGAGTGAGGGGGTTTGGGAGTGAGGGGGTGAGAGAGTGGTATTGGGAGTGAGGGGGTGAGAGAGTGGTATTGGGAGTGAGGGGGTGAGAGAGCGGGTTTGGGAGTGAGGGGGTGAGAGAGTGGTATTGGGAGTGAGG